>NW_015113632.1:111639-149149 GCF_001443285.1 Poecilia latipinna | reverse complement strand
ATTTGTTACTCTGGACACATTTTATGTTGCTGCCCCTGGATCCCTGGACCTTGGGGGCGTAACAACCAGACTGAAGACTTTTTGTCATCCAGAAAAAGAGATTCACAGGAAAAACAAATGGAAATTACTGAGCTTGTTTTTATTTCTGACGCGATTATTTGATTCATCCTTTTTGCGACAGGTTGTTATAACTGAAATAATCTGACAGTGGAAGTAGAACTTTATCAATATTAAGGAATTATTGACTTAAAAAAAGTTCAGATTTCTTGCTGAAAAGTTACTTGCAAGCTAGTTTTATTTCATGTGTACCAAGATATTTGCACTAGAAACTAAACCAGAAATACTTTGTTTTTTGAAGTGCAGCTGGAAATAGTCTAAACCTTGAGCCTTTTAAGTTTTACGTACGCGTATTAAAATGAAAACCACTTTATCGCAATCGCAACTCATTTTACCCATGCATATTTAAAGAGTCATCATGGATGGCGACGCTGCGGGCAGGAAGTATCTCCAGTAGCAGTCAGTGTTGCAACAAATCTAAAGACGCCTCTGACTGAAGACTGTTGCTGTCTGACAGTTTGACATGCCAACAGCTCAACATCCAAGTAAATGAAGACGATATTCCAGAGTAACATGGTCTGAAGTTTTCAGATTATAATCAGCTGCTCCCAGGTGTAAAAACACATCAAAATGGCCCAAAAGTAAAAATATAAGAGAAAAATCCCGTTTTCCACGTCCTTCAAAAGAAAAAATGTCTGCCACTCTTCCATAAAGATCAGATTTCTGGAGTTGGCAACTTCTGTACTTTCTAAAGTAACATCCACAAATGCAATAAAATCTATTAAAATTCACGGTTATGACATTAATGTGTTAGAGTTTTAGTTTTAGTGAATACTTTGCAAAGCCACCATACAGAAATGACTGTCTGCTGTTATCTCATTTAAATTTAGTTTTTCAATCAAAACAGGCAGAGGTGTGGGCTGCTAGCTAACAGCTAGCTAAATGATAGCAGAGTTTCGGAGCATCCCGATCGAAAATAAGTTGATCTGAAACTGAGAATGAGGCAGCATCTGCAGCAAACAGAGAGGAAATCAGCTCTATCAGGAGATAAAAATAGCCTCTGAAGGCGACAGAAGATGAGAGCTCTGAATGGACGGTTGGCGATGATTAGGGTGGAGGGTCTGTTAGGTCCGGGTGCTAAACAGCACTTCAGCAGGGCTTTAAAGGAAACATTGACAACACCGAGAGAAACACTAGGAGTCAACTTTTACCCCCACCTCTGTGTCTGTGGTTGCTGTCAGAGTGTGTGGGTTTCAGAGTGAGTCAGCTTGTTGCAGACGCTGCACGACAGATAAAGAGGCATCTAAACTCTGCACTTCAGCTAAGGTTCAGCAGCACACAGCCTGATATTAGAGGACAGGAAACCACAAATAAGATGGTGCCTGATTTAAACTGCAACAATGATGATGCTTTCAGGCTGTATGGAAGCTCAAGGAGACATTTTACAACAAACGGGAGGAAAGAGAAACGGAAGTCAGGAACAATCCTGTTTCAAAACAGCTAAACCAAAGAAGTGTTCACAATGTAAACAAACCAGATTTCATTACAATTTGTTGAACAGAGACTGAATCCTCGAGTATCTGTCTTAAACATCAAATACTAAATATACTTCTTAAGAAATAATGTCGTATCCCACGCAGGTGGAGTCCGGGAATCTCAACATTTGTTAAAAGTTTCAACATGAATGCACATCAGTACATTGGTCTTAAAATGAGTCATCCTATTTTGCTAATGCAGAAATCTGTTGAATAATTTCCAACTGGCCCCAAATATAATTCAATTCAGTTAAAAAATACTTTAACTGCAAAGGGAAACTAAATGCTGTTGTAACTCAAATCATCCAAATATCTTCAGAGTTGCTGTGTTTGATGATGCAGTGAGGAGGAAGAATCTCCTGTACCAGTCAGTCTTGCAACAAATCTGTAGAGGCCTCTGACTTAAGACTTTCTGTACGAGTCTCATTCCAGTCCGGCATGCTAACATGTCCTGCTAATCCACCTCACTTTCTTTTGCTGCTCTTTCTTAAATCTGTCTGGATGGAAAGATGTTGGAGTAGGAGATATGAATCTCTTCTCCTTTTCAGTAGTTCACGTATTATTTGAGCTTTTGGGATGCTAATCAGCTTCTTCCAGTTGTAAAAATAAGTTGCTGCCACGGTAACACAACAACTGTGCAAAAACAGAAAAGAGCACACCTTTAGTTTAGCTTTTCTATGTGCAAAGATGCTAATTTAGCACACTTTCAGCTCAGATGTCAAACTAATTTAACAAATGTCAAGCTCAGCGATTCCATGAATATCAAAATTTTGGATCAAATGGGAAAAAACCCAGTCTAGCACACCACTAGCTTAGCTTTACCACAAGTAAAAACTGAAAGTTTGCACACTTTTTCAAATCAGCTTGTCAAACAGTACAAAAAAACTTAAATCATAATAAATATTGCAATTTGTTTTTGTCATCTGCACTGAATCTCAAATGGTTTCAAAAGAGAAAACAATGATCTGAATGACTTCTGTTGATATTCACAGGAACTGTCTACACAAACAGACTGTTGAATCAAGCCGCTGATTCCTGATAAGAAGATCATGAGGAGATTACCTCAGAAACAGAGATACATCAGAACACCAGAGGAAATGATGACAAATCTAACTATTTGATACTTTATCTGTATCGCGTCTTTCTTCTTTTCTGGTATGAGGGAAAGTCTGATTTCTATTCGTAGCGAGTTCTTCTAAAATCAGACAATTTTGTCCTCAAACAGGAGCTGAATCATTGATGGTTGAAATAGGAAGGCTGTGTGAAACTACTAGCAAATCATCAGGTTGTGAATAGAGTCAAAAAGAGGAACAAATCAACTAACCACAGGAAAGTATTAGTAATCTTTACGCTAAGGCTGCATGGTTTCACAGCCATAAATGACATCAGGCCTAAAAAACATTAATAAGTATGCTGAACTTCCCAAGACGTAATATTTAAGCATGTCGAAAATTGCTGCATGCATATATATATAAATCATAATAAATGCATGTCTGCTCCTGATGCAAGGATCTTCATAGATTATTTTATAAAGTTTCCTCAGAATGAGAGAGAAAACATTTCAAGGAGAGGACGTCCCAGTAAATTTACCTCCAAAATGCTAAAAGCAATTAAAAAAAAATTCTACAGGGGTTTCTAAAAACAAAATACTGCAGCAGGACTTTGGTTTGCAAAGCAGAAACAAGAACAAACCACAAAAGTAAAGTAACCTTTGGACAAAAGTAAAAAAATCAGGGAGAATCTCCAACATTCTAAAGTGTTTATCAGCGTAAACACCTGATGTTCTCCCCTGTGCACCAAAGTATTCTAGAGTCAAATGTGAGTCCATCAAGCTAATCAATGGCCTAGTCAAAGTCCAGATCTCAACCTGGTTAAAACCTGAAGGTAGGCCAATAAATCAATAACTATATATATCACGATAAACACGTGATCAATCTCAAGAGAAAATACGTCTGATAGAATATTCAATAATATCACTGACCGCTGGCCCAGAGGTCAGAGGTTCCCACAGCTTTCTGGGAAATGTAGGCAGAGGAAAGTTTAGCCATTCAACATCTTGCGGCTATTTGCATATACATTTTTTTAGTATACATAAATTACATAAATTACTTTATTATCCATCTGTTTGTTTTTTCTTAATCTGGGACCTGAGTCCGAATGTCATATCACAAACAAGCGAAGGTGGTACGACAGTAAAAAAAAATCCTTCAATCCAAACTAAGCAAAGTTGGTGGAATCAACTAATTCACTAACTTTTTGGTTACCTAGCAACAACAAGCAGTTCCAAGTCCCCCCTATCCCCTCTACTTCGGTTACCTAGCAACAGCCTGCTGAGCAACTTGTGCAGCAGCAGTTTAAGGTTTCGCCTTATAACTACTCAAAAATAAAAAACAATGGAGTGAAGTGAAAAAACAGGAAAGACTTTAGATATTTAAAACAAAAAACTAATAATTATTGATATCGTCTGATATAAAACAATTACATTGTGATATATTCTTCTGCCGTATCGTCCTTTATCTGCAAATTGAAATGTCATTATGTTTCAAAATATAAAAGCTGAAAAGGTGTGTAAATGAAACTTGGATGATTTTTTTTTTTCAGTGTGCACAAAAAAAAAAAAGCTGACTCAGGTTGGCGCCAGCTTGTTTTTAACAACCACTCTTCCCAAAGAGTTTGATGGTTTCAGTGAAAACGCTGACTGATGAAAGTAGGTAACACCTTGGTGTCTTTGAACATGCATGAATGCTCTCACTCTCAGCGCTCATTAACATATGCGAAACACACTGTGGCATTTCCATGAAGTTATGTATTGTTTCCTCTTGCAAAGGAAGCTCTGAGCAGGTTCACTGCAACCACACACACACTGACAGCTGTGCTCTCTGTCATACAATTAATACTCTGACTGCAAGAGAGCAGGAAAAGGAAAACTCATTCAAATGTTTTCTGCAACTTTGTGTGGCCCAAAATTCACAAAACGCTCACTTTTAATCTGCAACTTCATGGCGAGCATCTGTGACGATATTCCTGCTGGATTCACAGCAAATAGCTAATTGATTTTACTGCTTTCATAAATGAACCCCAGATGTAAAAGTTGGCTTCTTTCTGCAGCCCAACCAACAATATTAACAGATTATTAGCAGGATTCATGTTTAAAATAATCATTTTTAAGCTCAAACTGCTGCAGTTCATGTAGTTTCAACCAGATGTCACTGCAAGACAACTCTGACTGAAAAATAAAAATATGAGCATTTCAATTAAGTCTGCATTAATGAACATCTTTAAGTGGTTCTGAATCGGACTTCTTCAATAAGTAATAAATCAATAAATCTCATGATAAATTTAAACAATATCAATAATTTTTACTTTTCTTTCTAACAAAAACTGGATGATAAATGTCTTCAGTCTGGTGTTTTGGTCTCAACTAAACCCTTTTCGGAGGGAAAATTTTGTCATTTTATTTGTTGTTTTATTTATTTTAGATATTTAAAATCTCTTCCAGTTCCAGAGTTAAATGTTCATTACAATTTAGAGTTTACTGATCGTTGATAGTGTGTTCTTATATTATTATGCCATTACTGCTATACTACTTGAAAATGTTCTGAAAACAACAATATTACTGTTTATCGCAATGACTTCTGGGATAATTTATCTTATCATGACAGTCTTGGTTCTGTATTTTACTATGTCACAATTTAATTTGATTCAGCTTTTTTTTTTCTCAAAACAACCGTTCATAATGATTTCTGCTTTAATCTATAAGTGTGCAAAGGATCTTCATGATCTACTTTAGTAGATGGAGACATTAAAGTGTCTTTTTCACATTAATTTTTAATTATTAATCCATGTTTACATAGAATTATTCCCTCACTACGTCCTCCATTTTGTTTTTTTTTCTGCAGACAGTCTCCTCCATGGTTAAAGTATTGTAAAAAATGTGCATAATTTCTCACCGTGTCAGATAAACATTTCGTATTCGTGTCGCCTGAGGACACAAAAAATGCATTATATTGTGCCCTTAATATGTCAAATGTTGTAATTAAAACAGGCTAATTTAAGATAAGGGAAATATCAATAAAGTCCAACCTATTCTGTCTGAAATCCACTCACGTTTATTCCCATCTCATCATGAAACGACTGGTTTTAATGTAATGGGAGAACTTCAGATATAATTTGGCCCTGCTGTTACGTAAAACATGTTTTAATTCAAAGCTTACTTCCGACATCTAGTGGACACAAACAGCAACAGCAACTGGATCAATGGGTGAAGTCAAGCGTCACTGAAGAGCAGTAACTTTAAGTGGGTAAAGAATGTTATTTTTAAATAAAATATAATACAACTGATTGCTTTTACAGTTTTTAATTAACAACTCTGAATACACAAAATGAAAGCAGCGAAGATGAGAAGAAAATATATAAATTTTAAGAGCTCCAGGATTATGTGTATCACACATTTTAACACCCACATTTTTCTGAGTGAGGTCTCTGAATTTTTGCTTAAAAACTTCCTTCCAGTCTAGTTTCTCTATATTGGCGCTGCTGATAATTATGCCGTTAGATTTGAGCCACCAATCTGAGCACTCAGTGAGCCTGATGTGAGCTCATGTAACTATGTAAATGAACGACAATTTGCAATACAGCCGTTTAAATCTGTGTGTAAATAAACCACTCAGTCAACCGTACAATAAAGTGGATATACTGTAAAGATTTTGGAACGTAATAATAATTTACAACTTGAAGGCTAGCAAGTTAGCGATATTTATAACAGTGGTTAAATTGTTTTAAGCTAAATGCTAACATTAGCATAGCCGCGCTAAAAGTTAGCTAAACGGAAGTGAGAATGTTAGCATTGACCTTGAAACATTTCGACGTATTTTAATGCCTAAACATAAAAAGACTTAACAGAATATAAAAATAACACAAACCTCAACTTTTTAACTTACCTTTAGTTTTGTTTGACCGGGGAAAAACGTCTTCCTACATGAGCTAACGTCAAGGGCTGCAGCTAGCTGAGACTTGGCTCCGTCCACATCAGATGCTTCATTTTTTCATTCTGAAATATGGAAAATTGTTTGGTAAATGTTTAACTGACAGTTAACCCATGCATTATACCCACTAAGGATATATTATACCTCTTTTTTTACGGATATAAAGGCCAAACTCCCTCTGTGCCAGTTCTGGAAGCTTCTCTCAGCTTCGATATTTCCCTTTACTCAACGCAATCTGACTATGACGTCATACCAAATTGATATAAAGTCGAAATGACAAGAAACGTTTTAAAATAAAAACTAAAAGTGTGACAAAAAATACAAATTCTAAGAAAAAAGATGAAATAAGAAAAAACACAAGAAAGTGCAAATAATGTCAAAGGAAGAGAAGATAACTTTAAAAAAAAGAAAAATAGTTGAAATGGTAAGAAAAAAAATCAAAATGACGATAAAAAATATATATAATCTTGTATAATCTATATACAATTTTTTAGATTAATTTAAAAATTATTTTTTTCTCAAGTTTTTTCTCACAAATTCAGAAATATGTTTGGGTTGTTTTTTTTTTTCAGAAAATAAAACCATATTTCTATTTTGTTTTTGTTTTTTTTACTTAATTAGAGTACTTAGTTGGAGTACTCCAACTAAGTACTCCAATACTTAGTTGGAGTATTTTGACGTATTTTGACTATTAACACCTACTATGATTGAGACCATATTCAAAGAATAAAAATAATTGCCCAATTTCAATGACAACCTTTAAACACTAGATGGCAGCAGAGTCTGGCGTTCTGCACTTTAACTTTTACTAAACATCTTTCTGTCACAGAAGTGTTGAGATCCATCCAGGAAATCCAACAGGGAACGCCGGACAGACAGACCGGACCCAGCCTGCCTGTGCGTGAGGCGTTCGGGTGATGAAGACAGACGCTGGAAATAAACTGACCTCTGGCCTCACAAATCTGACACCCTCTGAGTTTTCCATGAACCCAGAGACCCGCGCAGCAGATCGGTGTGTGCCTGCCGGGGGCCGCATTCGGCTGCAGGCAGACAGATGGACACACAGGCAGGTACAGACTCTTTCCATGACTGGGGTTATATTTAGGGTTAGAGGAAGGTGAAATGCTCAGATGATACTTGAAAAGCTGCTGGACTTGTTCTGACCGGCTAAACTGGGCTGGAGTGGGTCAGATCTGATGCTTTAATGCTGGTTGAACACTGAAAACATATTGGAAAATTTTGATTTAATTAGGTTATGTTTTGAGTTGTTATTGTTATTCCCAGACCAATTAGTAGCTAAAGTTTAACAGATTAGCAGTGATTTATTTACACCTGGTGTTGAAGGTTTCTGGGAACCACATGCAGTTTCTCGGGATCTGAGATGCTTTCATTGCCTAGAGTTTCACTCATCAGCATACAGACATAAAGTAAAACAGAGTGATGTTTTCAAGTATATTAATGGAACATTAAGTGGAAGAAAAATGTTTGGAAGAAAAGAAATGCACAAACTTTACTGCATTGACAGACCATCTCCAAGTTATCAGCTAAATATTTAGTTAACTAAATAATTAGCTACAACCCAAATATTTGACTTTCTAATCATATAGTTAGTTTGGAACATATAGCTAACAAACTAAATATTTAATTTTAAACTAAATATCAAGCTTGCTAAACAAATAGTTTGAAATTAAATATTTATTTGCTAAATATGTTTGTTGCTAAATATTTAGTTTTCCAAGCTAAATATTTAGTTTGTCAACTAAATGTTTAGTTTGGCTCCAAATTTAGTTTGCTAACCCAGATATTTAATTCCCAAACTAAAGTTTGACTTTGGCTCCAACTAAGTATTTTTGTTTTAAACTAAATATCTAGCTTGCTAACCAAATAACTTGATTAATTGAATATTTATCTTGCTAACCAAAATATTTAGTTTTGTCTCCACCTAAATATTTGGTTTGTAGCTACATAATTAACAAATTACATTTTTAGCTCCAAACAAAATGTTTAGTTTTAAAATAAAATTTCTAGCTTTCTAGCTAAATAGCTCGTTGGTAGACTAAATATTTAGGTTGCTAATTAAATATTTAAATTTTGTAACATTTATCAATGCGTGAATAACCTGATGAAAATCTGACTAAACACATATTGTTTTCTCTAATGAGAGGCTAAATAAGCCAAATCTTTGCTGTTAGTTTTTGACCGTGTAATTTTATAAATGATGCCCCACAAAATTAAACGCTTGAATAAATCACAGTGTGTGTAACGAGGTGATATCAGTCTTCGTTTTTACATCAGAGATGCATCAACGTGTAACGACACCAGCAGCCTCGGTGTGGTCAGCACGTTCCCATAGCAACGCAAACTCGACACCACCTCATTGGTAGCGATGAGCTCAACACCTGTTGCTGCGCTACGCTCTGTTTTCTCCTCGTCGTGTTCACAAATTCAGCTGTGAAACCTTCTGACATACACCTCACCTGCTCAGGTGTTACCCCAGTGCATGCTGGGAGATCTGCACACCTCTGCTCCACTCCTGCAGTGGAACCTCAGTCAGGAAACAGATTCCTCTGGGAAGACGAAACATTTAATGTTCCCCATTTCCAGTTATAGTCGCTCATTATATTCCTCTATCCTGGTGTCCTTCAGCTGCATTTCGCCATTTTATCTCAACTCAGGTTTTCTTTCTTCTATCAATAATCAATAGTTTGTCTCAGAATATGATTTTTCGGCTGTTTTTCCTGGATAACCTGAGTTTCATCAACTCACTCCTGGTTTGGTTTTGCTTTGCTTCCCATCTGAATTTTCTGGGTTTAATTACATTTTAGTTTAACGTGCAGCATTCTTTCTTTTCTATCAAAAAAATTTGTTTTAAAAAAGTGCAACTTTGTTTTTTCCTGTTTCTATATTTTATTTTTTTTCCTTTTCTTTGTTGTTTTTCTCTTATTTTCTTTCCCCTTTTTTCTTCTCATTCAAAAATGAAAATAATGTGCAACTTTCTTTTCCTTTTTGTTTTTCTTGTTCCTGCTTTTTTATTTTTCATTCGTTTTTCTTGTTTCCTTTTCTTCTCAAAAAATGCACAACTTAATTTTTTTCTCTTTCCTTTATTGTGTTTCCTTTTCTTTATTATGTTTTCTTCCCGTTTTCTTTTTCTCTTTTCCTAATTTTTTCTTTAGCTTCTCTCAAAAATGAAAAATGTTCACCTTTTTCTGTTTTTTCTTTTTTATAATTTCCCTTTTGTTTTCCTTATCCTCCTTTTCTTTTTCTCTTTTTTCATTTTTTTCTGGCTCTTTTCCTATTTTTCCTATTTTTTCTCTTCATCCCTTTTCCATTCTTTTCTCTTTTTTCTTTTTCCTTCTCTCTTTTATTTTCCTTCCTTTTCTCTCCTCCTTTTTCTTCTTCTAAATGCTTCTATGTGCAGCTTCCTCAGCTCCTCAGATTTAACTGATAAAGTTGAAGCCATTCAGACGGTAAAATGAGTTTCTGTTCCATTGAAGGCACTGCCGCTGTACAAACTCTCCAGTCCGTGTGACATTTAGGCTGTGAGTGGATATTAATTTAGACCCATAATTTCTGCAGCGAGTTGCACTCGATCGGGTTACAGCGTCCTGCTGAGCTCTGAACTGCATCCAGTTTTAAATAGACCTTCTCACAGGTTTATTTCTGTGTGTTGGAGGTAAATCTTCGTCTGTCCTCAGGTCTGCAGCACATCAGAGTCCTGATTCATCTTCTTCACTACTTCAACACATCCAAGGTTTTCCAGCGATATTTTCACTCTGGATGATGCAATAAAACCAGCAGGGCTGCTGTGTGTTTACCTGCATGAGCCGTTTGTTTGTATGTGGGCCAACTGAAGCTCACGGGTGATGTTGCTTTGAATGAGGATAAAAGTGAGTATTTTATTTTCTAAACTAGAAAAGGGCATGGTGGGATCAGAAATAATCACAAACATGATCAATAACAGCTAATAAGGGTTTAGATTCAGCTGCTTTTCTCCTCCTAATCTTCCAAAAAGTCCAGATTTGTGGAGCTAATAGTTCCTTGTAATCCTGTGAATCTCTGCAGCTCCTCCAGAGCTGCCATGACTCTCATGGGACACATAAATAAACCTTCAATATAACAGCTAGAGGGAACCAATCATGTAAAATAAATTTTTTGCATGTTTTTTTTGCTTCCATTTGGGTCTCAACTGATTTTAAAAATCAGTGAAGTGCTTAAAAAAACTACAGCTGCCTTTTTAAAAAAAATTTATTTGGAAATAAGTTAATGTTTTATGGCATCTAAAAAATTATTTGTTTAAAAAATGTCACATTCGACAGGCTCTGCCCCATCACCTACCAACCCAAGATGAGTTCCAGCAGGTTGGGTCAGCTGGTTTTATATTACAATGGCTGCTGGAAAAGACAGGTGAAACCAGTTGCTGCATCCTTGTTGGTTGTGCAGGATCTTGCACAACAGGATCTTGTGCATCTTCTGCTTTTCAGAGATGTACAGTTGTATATTTATGTTTCTGTTTGCAGCCATTTTCATGTGTGAGTGTAGGTGTTGATTTTTGTGGCGCGGCCGGCAGCAGGTTACATGGATTAAAAAAAAAAATCAAATATGAAAAAATAAATAAATAAACTGAAAATTGAAAGTGAAATTCTGGAGGGATTGGTCAATGTGAAAAGTTTTTGATTATCACTTAATTTATTAACTTTTGGCTGCAAAAAAAAAGGTTAAAGAAAAATTTTAATTCATGCAAAATGTTTCAGCATTCTCAGGTAAAATAAAATTGGACATTTTTACATTAAAAGTTATCGGAACAATTATGCAGCTAGATGTTAAGATTATTTTCTGTCATGAATTAGCAGTAATTAGATGTTTGAGGATGTTTTTCCTGGATTGTTTGACCTGGAATGACCCGGTTCTGTTGTGCAGTCCGTTTCTTTTCCATCAGTCAGCATATGAACTCTCCTGACTCACCTGTAGGTCTCGCCCTGATTGGCTGACCCAACCAGGAAGCAGATGGGTTTGTGCTGCAGATTAAAGCGAGGTCTGAGAGGCTGAATCATTTCCTCATCCCTCGGATCTGTTTGGACGACATTCTCCAGGATCCGGTGCTTAGAAGTGGGAACATGTTCTTCTGAGGAAACCAGCCCGGCCGAAGCTGCTGCCACCTGCCCTTGAGCCAGGCAGCAGCTGCTCCAAACTGGCTAACCCTGGCAGCCTGTTGCTCTATAATTAGCAGCTGCGTCCTTCCTGCTAATCTCCTCCACAGCTGCTCCAATCATATGGCTGGCCCTGGTTGCCATGGTGAACTAATTAACTCGTAAATGACCGATGGGAAACAAAGTGGCAAGAAGGAAGAAACCTGAAGTAGGGGGACACAACAAACAGATTTTTATTTTAAAGTTTTTTTTCCTGAACATTTCTCTGGTTGCCTGGACAACTGTAAACAAAACTTAATATTAAAAAAATAAAAAGTCTGACTTCTGTTTGATTATGTTTCTCTGTCTTTGTCAGGACATTATAAGCTTCATTTACTTTACTGAATAGATGCAGCAAAATCTGATCTCAGGTAAAAACCCCTGGGTGCTTGCAGCCAGATTTACGTGAAATTAAATAAAATTTGAGTACTTTGTGGTACACTTTTAGATTTTAAATAGCATCTTTTTGAAAGGCAGTGAAATTAATTAATTAATTAAGGTAATTATTTTAATCGGTTATTAAAATAATTGTCTATTTGTTGAAAGAACAACACACTCACACCAGCATTTAAGCCAAAACTGTTCAAAAATATATTCATTTTGCATTTAAGACAAGAAAAAACTTTGTTTGTAAATTCTACCCAGGACCTTTTTCTGTCTAATTATCAATCGATTAATTGAAAAAATACTAATAGATTAGCCCTGCACTGTGTCGATGTTAAGTCAAGCAGAAAGGGTTGAACTTTTTACATGTTGATGTTTTTAAGCTGCAGATGAAAACTGCAGAATGGTACGCGTTTGCGTTTTAGGCAATAAAATGTTTGATTTAGCATTTAGAATGAGTTTAAATATTTGGTTTTGCCTCTTTTAACATATTTGTAATGTATAAGAAGCTGAAGTGGTTAAGTGAAAAATCAGCAGAATGAGGCAATTTTTTATCCGATTAATCAATTAATTGTCAGAATAATCAATTATTTTGACTAAAATAATTGTTTATTGCAACCATTTTTTACATAAATGTTTTAAGACCCCACCCTTGTGCCACTGTTTTTCTTGTAGTTTATGGAAATCTTTATAGTTTCAGTGAAATGTGTTCTGCTTTCACTGATGAGTCATTTGGCTTAGTTGATTTCTCTCTCCAGATGTAAAAAATTTTTAAGTTATTTTTAATGTGCTGCCTTCACTTCCTGCTTGTCGTTTCCAGCGCCGTCTGTTGTGATAATCTAAGCAGCGCTATCAACAGTCAGCGCTGGCTTTCATGATGTCAGGCCCCCCTCCCTGTCAACTCTGCATTTATTACCACCTAACGAGCCTGCGTTGTCATGGAAACCCAGCGTAACCACTCAGCATCCTCAGATTCCTGTAAAGTTTCTTCATATTTTTTTTGTTCCTGCTTTTTAAAGAACATTTTTCTGTGTGGCTCAAGAAAAACAATCAAAGTGAGACTAGATAAGTATATTAAAAAAAACCTCTAAATATCCACCTGTAAAGGCCAGTAATTAGATAATGTACAGTAGTAGATTTGTGAACAATTGCCTTTATGTATTTGCAACCACCAACGTGAAATACTCATTAATGAAGAACCAATTGATTTCTTAATCAGCCCAATAAACCTCGTCAAGACAAAACACAGATTATCCATATTCTGGCTAACTTTTCAAATCGTAATCTAACTTTAAAACAGCTTCAGATGCACCAAAAAAAAAGAAGAAAAAAAAATTAAGAATAGAAAATAGCATTAAAACTAAAATTTCAAGAAACTAAAATCAAGTTTCAAACACAAATGAAGAAATCTCAATTTAAAAATAAACCAGGATATAAAAATTTGAGTCAAAATGAGTGTTAATATTGCTGTTGTTGGTTCAGTTTCACTAATCAAATTGATGCTGATGTTATAGCTGACATATCGTTCATCCCTAATCCTTGAAATAATAAAGTACACACAGATAAAATAGGGGTGGGATTATGGTATACAATTTTTTAAACATTCTCACCAAAGGAATTCAAACACATTGGAAGCAAAATTTAAGATTACATTGACTAAAGTAATTTTAGATTATTTAAATGGCTCAAGAGTTTTTTTGGATTGCACCCAAATCCATTTCCATCATCTAATGGTTTGGGGGGGAAAATAGAGATTTCTATTTAAAACAAATATAAACTAAAACAAAAAGCCATGTTAGTTCCCTTCTCTTTAATGGAATCCAATTGCCCACTTTTGTGATTGACCTATTTTTGGATACTTTAAGAATCAGTACTTTCTGCAGTAAAATGTTAAGTAATATTTTGGAATATGTTTTAGGTTTAAATGAGTATTAGCTAACAAAAATTCAATATTTACTTTACATGTTCCAGATTGTAATTCTGTAGATAAAACATGGCTGAATAGGCCAGCTAGAGTAAAGGCTTTATAACATTAAAGTGGACATTTTTCTCAATTTGTCTTTATTAACACTTAATTACTCTTGAACTTTCTTCATCCATGTGTAAAATGGCTCGAACATTCATAGGTTAGCATCAGGTTGTTATGACATAGTTTTAAGAACTGAATATGGAAAAAAAAAAAAGATTTTCCATCTAATTATTAACAGAAAAGATTGACAATAAAAGTGTTTTTATTAATAATTTTTCCACCACAATAAAATTTAACAAAGGCTCACTAAAAAAGTGTCAATTTCTGTGTTCTGTACAGCAGATACAGTACAAAATAAAACTGGCCGTGCAGTGGCACCACAGCCCATTGAATACCCCCCCCCCCCACCCCCAAAATGTTTTATTCAAACACTTTTGCACAATATTTACATCTTTAAAAAAAAATCAACAATAAAACCCAGCTGGCAAACAATATAGAAACATTTCACTAATGTCTGGCTGCGAAGACTTCTCGAGAGAAGCCAATGGCTAGTGAGCTAATTAGCTAACAGGCTAAAACCGCTTTCACGTGAACAAAAAATTTTATCAGAGTGCTACCAAGAGGTAAGTTAAAACTTTTTTCATTTTATAGGAAAAAATTGTCTCTTTATTGTATTTTTGCTTGTTTCTTACTTTCTGACTGCCTATATGTGACTGCTGGAGTAGCTAGCATTTAGCTACTTTTGTAAAGGAATGCACTTTGGTAGATTAAACCAAATGCCCTGGATGTTAGTCATATAAATGACAACAGTAATGCAATCTGAGGTACAAACATCAAAAACAACCACATTAATACTAACAGCTTGGTTGAGAACTTCGTTGAAGAGCTCAACGTAGCTGCAGAGAGCAAGAAAACCCTTTGCTATTTGCTACTAGCATTCAGTTAGCAGTAGGCTAGTGGTAGCTTCAATAGGTAAAACCAACGTCAGTGCAGCAAACGGCTAGTGTTAGCTTCGCCCTGTCGTTAGCAAACGACAGTTGGCTGATATGTGTCTGTACATTGTGCTGCCATGACTTAAACTTCTCCCTCTCTGCTCCAACACACACAAACACGAAATGCTAACATCAGTGCAGAGCAGTTTAAAGCTACGATCTGCGGTTGGGCTGTTGGTCTCTTCTGCTGGATCTGTAAACATTGCAGAGGCCCACAGGTAGGGTTAGCAAGATAGAAATATGAGCGTCAGCAATGGCATTATGACAACTGCTCTCTTGGCTAGCGCTAACGGTGTTTTAATTTCAGTCGGAAACCTATTTATAGTTTGTCTCGTTCGTTTTGTCTCGGAAGTTGGAACTCGCATTTGGGAATGACGTCAGATGCGAGTTGAGAACGTTCAACGGAAACGGCAGCCATAGCATACCGGAAGCTGGACTCGGGTAAGCTTGGAAATTGGGTTCACCCTGAATATGTTTATAACTGTAAATAACCATTCCTCTGTTTTTAGTAGAAACAACTAAACGGAGACACCCCAATTGAGTTACTTTGACTGTTATAATTTCCTGTTTAATTTAAAAATGTGAGTAATGGTAAAACCTGACTTTGTTGAGACCCTAAGTTTGGAGACGGGTTGTTATGAGGCAGATCTCGGTGAAGAGGGCCAAATCAAAACACCTTATCCCTAAACGGCACCTTAAGACCTGCAAGGCTATATGCAGAGACGAAATTCCCAGAGTCTTTGGTAAGACTTGTCATCTCAAGTACCTTGCATTGTTAATCATTCCAGGTTTTTCAAGGTGTTTTCTTCAATTTTCCTCTTTTCAGACATACTGGAAAAGGACACTTCGCAAGAGGTCATGCGGAGGTTTTTCAGCCTCCTTAGCTTACACCTGTCCCGTGTCTACAGACACAGGACAGGTGTACTTCGTAATATGACAATTGCTGAGGTCGAAGAGGCGAGGACCAACGCAAGTGAAAAGGATGAAGGATTTCTGATCAATGTAAGTCGAATGATATTGAGTTCCTGCCATTTCGGATCATGACAAACTGCTGGAAAATGGCAGGAACCAAACACCTCTCCTTTGCATTACAGGTAAAGGAGCACAAGACGAACCGGGCCTTCGGAGCAGCCAAGGTCTACCTTTGGGTGGTTAGACAAATGGCAGAAAATACGAGCTGAGTTGAACCCCTCTGCAGACATCACTAGGCAAAGTCAAACTTTGTACAAATACTTTTTAATCTGTGAATAATGGAACTAGAAATGTTTTTAAAAAGACGTCATTCCCAAATTCTTCAGAGGCAAACAAAAGGCAACTAACGGCACCAAATGTGTAATCCAGAAGTAGTTTTGAAGCTAAACAGTAACAAATATGTTAAACTTCAGGAATCCAACATTTATATTAGATTGGTTTTCCAAATTAAGACAAAAATAAAAAAATATGGCATATGGAGCACTATCATGTAATGTTGGCTGTAAAATACAGACTACACAGCATGGAGACTGGAAAATGAGATACTGTTGGTATTTTTCAGCCAATTCAGGCTGAATAATAAATGAATAATGACATCATCTTTGTGTGTGTTGGGAGGGCGTGGCATGGCGTCGAGATACTGAAGGCACAAAGTTACGACTCTCAGCACTCCGTCTCACAAAAAACGTTAAAAAAACTAAACATACAATCAACTCAATTTATCAAAACAAAACAGAATCAACTCCACATTTTCTACTTTTCCCCCCTCCTGCATCAGGAGGGGGCGGAGCTTCCCCTGAGATGGGCGGAGCTTGTAGCATCTGCGGTTCCTCCTGTGCATCATGACATCGTCTTTCACTTCCTGTGTGCTACATTATGTCAACGGACACCGATTAGCCAATCCCGGGAACCTTTTCCTCCTCCTCCTCATCTTCATCCTCCACCTCCTCATGTGACTTTATTTTCAGACTGCGTTCAGATTTTGTGTATTAATATCGTGTGTGTTTGTAAGGGAACAAGTTTTAAGAGAACTTTTTAATATTGCACACACGCGTCCTGCAACAAACACACACATTCAAGTATACAGTAATAACTGCACATCACTGTACATACATAGACTTTTAAATATTAAAATGTGACAAATAAATTAAATCCAACATGCTTTACTCGTCGTCGCCCCCTCCCTGATGGTTAGCAACACTGATTTAAAAGGACCAGGATTAAAGTTTGATCATTGCTCTATTGTTCACCTGCATCATCAGGAACCAAACCTTCGACGGGTCGCAGTGAGATCTGGAACATCGGTTCCTTCACAAGCTGATGAGAATTCAGGCGGTGCCAGAAACGAGCCAACGGCCCAAAACCCAGAGAACCTGCTGTTGATATTAATATTGTATGTTTAAATGTAAAACACCAGCAAATAATTAAGAAACCAAATCTGGGCTGGTGAATTGATTTAAAGATTTAATTTTTGGATCATCTGAATTTATTTATTTATTTTTAACCAATGCCACCATTTTGATTGACTAGTTTCTATTTGTTTGGACTTCAATTTTGACCAAATATAAGATATTTTTATTTTTTTAATTAGAAGAACAAAGTTATAATATTAGAAAAATGAAGAAATAATTAATTATCAACGCTTTCTTCACATTAAAATGACTTTTTGTAATTTCAAGACATTCTTCTGTTAATGCCATGACTATTTTTTCATAATTAATGAAAATTGCTGTATCCTGGCCCTAAAACTGTCATACAACAGGAGAAATTAATAAAATGCCACTTTTTGAAAATGTTTTGTCATTTGTAATTTATATCTTAGAAAAAAAATTAAGATTGGAAATCGGACCTGCTATGTAAAAAAAAGATTAAAATAATTGGAGATTAAATTTTTAAGCCACATCAGCTCTAAAATCTCACTGTACTTCTTTTTTGTGCCACATTTCTCATCTTTCCCTAGTAAAACTTTTTTTTTTTTAAATGCAGCTTTTGTATCAAGTCTAATTAATTTTTTCTTTGTTTTTTTTTTTTTCGTTACTTTTTGGGTCGTATTATTCGTTTCTTTGTTCCTTTAACAAATCTGCCTAAACTAAAAATAAAGCTCGTTAGGCTTCCTCTGAAGCCGATTTTAAAGGCATATCATGTACATTTTAAAGGGACTTCTTTCAAAGATCCAGATTTAACAATGCTGCATTTTTATTCTGGGACGTCACTAAAGTATTTACACAGATTGAAAAACAATCTTCATCTAAACCTTAGTACAGTGTATCCAATCATTCTCAAAATATTCTAGTTTCTGCCTCTTTAGGCCTCCATTTTGCTCTGTTTGGTGAATTTGACAACAATCTGCACTTTTGAGCTCTTCCAATTGTAATTGTTCTTCAATTTGATACAATCAAATGAGATAAAAACAGCAAGTGTTTTAAAAGTTTGTTTTAGCCAGAGCCTTTGGTTTTACTGAAAGCTTACCTCATTATGTATGAAAAGTATTTTCCCCCTCACAGTTTTCTGCTTATTTTTGATTATTAGTGTATTTAATAATAAAGAACTGAATTATGTATTTACTCAGGTTGTCTAATATAAATTTGTTTAATCATTTTTCCATTTAAGGTGGAGGGAAAAAAAAGAAGAAATCTGATAAGAGTCAAATTACAACAGGTTCCTATTTAATATCCACATAAACTTTACTGCAGACTATTAAAATTGTGAGTTATTTTATAGATTTGTTGTAAAAACATGTCAATTTTATGCTTCTTTTTAGTTTTTTTTTTCACCATTAGAGGCCTCGATTTGAACTCGTCTGTAAACCACGCTGAATTTACCTTCTGAGGTTACGACTCCTTCATCAGCCTGGTCGAGCCCCAAAAATTCACATTTGGTTTCATACAGAGGGATCAAGCCTGTTCTCGTAAACAGAACCACCGTTTCTACGTCCTCAACCGTCTCACCTGCTTTACAACCTGGAAAACAAACTTAAAATCATAGAAAGTAGAAATATTTTGTTATTCTGTCTGAGAATGATAAGGCCGGGCAGTGGAGAGCTGACATGCTATGGCTATAACGGCTAATGCTAGCCAAATGACTGATATACAAGGCAAAACACTGAGTCAGCTACTGTTAGCCAACTCTTTTGTGTGTGCTAGGCTAACTGCTAGCTAGTTATGTCGAAAATAGGTAGCAACATTACAGCTAAACATGAATATATAGCTGTTTACCAACTCAGTTCATGCTAGTTAGCAGTTAGCCAGCTAACAGGCACTACGCTACCATGCTAACATGGCTAGCTAGTAGATATAATATAAAACTGGCTAACTAATTCTGTTAGCCAGCTCTCAGGTAGCTGTTTAAAATCAGGGTTTAGAGAGTTTTGATGCTGTGATTTGGATCGTTGCCTATCAGAACCTCAAAAATGAAATGAACCAAAAAGCAGACGCAGCTTTAGGGTCAAGAGACACACGCTACAATCAGTTGATGACATAAAACTGAAGGTGAAACCCTAAAACTGTAGATAAAAACCTGTAAGACTGAAGTCACTCAACATTTTTGGTGTTAAACTGATTTCATGACTCAGCTAAAAAGATTGTTATAAAATATTTTAAAAAGCCTTGTTCCCTCCATCAGCACCATGTTTCTGATGTGTTTTAGTGAGTTTGGAGCTACAGAGCAGTGTGATGTGTTCCGATTGTCTGAACCGCCCCACAACGTGTCGTCACTTTACCGTCCTTTTGCCCAAACTTCAAACTTCATCCGCTTCCGATGATTTGAATTGGAGGTTTCCGATTGCACCCATGGCCCTTTAGTTTAGGTTGCATCCCAGCTTGGTTAGGTTCTTCAATAATCCAACGTCAGGACTGCATCTCACTTAAATGCACCCCAGCAATGCAATAAATAACCAAATGCGCTTCACAACTGGATAGACCAGTTTTATTCAGGTCTAGCTGGTTACTTTTGAACTCAGCCTTTATTCCCCACCACGGGGGGTGGGGTGCATTCACTCTCAGCTAACTAGTTTGGGCAGCACCGTCCTTGGCTGGATGTTTCCGTTGGCGTCTGTAATGGCCGCTAAATTAGTCCTTGTTTTGGTAGAGGTGGTGGCTGTGGAGGTGGAGGCCAGTTTGGAGATGCAGGTGATGGAAGCGTCGCCGTTGTTGACGGTGCGTTTGGTTGGGGCAACTTTCTCTCCTGTGGTTCCGGACGGAGGTTTGGGAAGCCGCCTCCTGAGCCAGGGGTGGCGCAGCGCCTGGCTCGGCGTCATCCTGAGCGCCGGGTCCCATTCAAGACACTGTTTGAGGAAGTCCAGGAAGAGCGGGTCATCGCAACCCTTCAACGCGGCGCTCCAGTCCTTGCTGCCCGGGGGGCCGCGTGTCTTCCCCCGTCGGGAGCGTCCTCCGTTCAGGACCACGGAGCCGTCGGGCATGGTGGTGACGGTGCAGTACCGCGGGTAGCCTTTGGACGACACGAAGTTCTTCGCTCGCTTGGAGGCTTCTAGGAGCTTCGGACTGGGCATGCCTATTAGTTCAATGATGCAGGCCAGCTGGTCGGATTCGTCTTCGCCTGGTAACAGTGGATAACCGGTCAGCAGTTCAGCCAGGATGCAGCCCAGGGACCAGATATCGATAGGCATCCCATACCTGGAGCCTGGAGAACAAAGTCCAACAGGTCGTTATCTTTCAGGAAGAAACAGATTTTAAGAAAATTTCTGCAACCCAACAAGCAGTTTATCCATTACAATGATTACGGCCATCTAGTTTCCACGTCTTTCTATTGAAAAAGCTGTTTTAGAGGAATTGGGGTGATAATCAGATAGACTCAGTTTGATTGGGGACTAAAAACTCAACATTCGTTACATATTCAGGTGCTGCAGTTCTTTCATACTGCACTGCATCAAACCCTTTGAAAAACCTCTCCCCTTCCTCACCTGTGGGGGCGCTGCACCAAGAACCACTGAATGAAACAACAAAAACCTTTGAAGAAAACATTGAACACAACTTCCTTCTTCACCAAATGTTAACAATAATGGAGTCAGATTTTAGCAGGTGGAGAATTTCTTTTTTGTCTTTGGTAGAAGACGGCTCATTTCTCCTGCTAGCACTAGGCTAATGTGTTTGTTTTGGTTGCATTTACCCAGAATTCCCTGCACTATAGTCCGCTTCCTGCTTTTGGAGAGGTTTCTGGTCTGCTTGATTTTCACATATGCATTCGAACCGAACCAGAGTTCACTTCAAGTAAACTGAAACCGAGGTTTTAGATGAACCAGTTTGCTTTTTGGTTCGATTACACATTCACACACCCCCAAACGAACCAGAGTTTGACTAAAGAGGACTAAGCAGGACTGGTGGGAGAATACCCTTAATTTAGTTTCTGACATGATTTAAGAAGACCTTTCACCTCTCGAGGTCCAGCTAATATTCTTCTGGTCAAACAAAGCAATTAACTGTTTGAAATAGCTTTTCGAAACATCTATAACTGGCATCAAGTTAAATTTCCAAAAAGCTAATAAAACAGTTTGTTTCAAACATTAAATGTGTGTTATTGTGAGCGGATTGTTGTAGCTGCTGCAGCTTGGAGCATTCCTTACCTAGAATCACCTCTGGAGCTCTGTAGAACCTGGACTGGATGTAGGTGTAAACCCTCTGGTGTTCATAGCAGCTGGAGCCGAAGTCTATGACCTGCAGGAGAACAGAGTCCTGTAGTCCTGCGACTTGAACTTTTTAATAAATATTAAAGAGTTGTTGACTTTAAATAAGCTCCTATATGTTGCTGAAAAGTTATTTGTAATATTTGACTCATTTAAATTCTAATATATTTGCACTATAAACTAGACTGAAATACTTGGTAAGGTTTTGTGTTTTTGCAGTGCGTCTCCGGCGGACAAGGGACTCGTGTGCTTTACCTTGATGCCGCTGCGGCCCTGCTGCTTGAGCAGAATATTCTCTGGCTTGAGGTCGCAGTGGATGATGCGGTTCTTGTGCAGCGCATCCAGACACTGCAGGATGGAGTGGGCGAACTTCCTGACCAGCGGGAGGCTGAAGCCCTGGAACTTGTTCTTCTTGATGAGCTCGTAGAGGTTCATGCTGAGCAGCTCGAAGGTCATGCAGATGTGGTTGCGGAAGGTGAAGTGCTCCAGCATGTGGATGACGTTCATGCTCGAGTCCTTGTCCTGCTTCCTCAGGTGCTCCAGGATGCGGATCTCCTCCGCGGCCTGCCGGTGGAAGCGCTTCTCGTTGCGGACCATCTTCAGAGCCACGTGGGTCTGGGTTTTATGGTCGAAGGCCTTCACCACCTGCAGGAGGGGAAACGCGACACGCTGATTAATGTTTAATCTGTCAGAGCAGGTGGCGCTCACATCAACACGTCATCCAAACCTGACCAGAACAGCAACAAGTGTTTCAGGAGGAAACACGACTCGTTTAAATCCGAATATAACTGCAATAAACATTTGAAATACCAAAACATTAAAATACAAAAGTTAACAGCAAAATTGAGAAATTAAAAGACAAAATGAAATTTAAATTATGTCAAAAATAAAGTATGGCTGAAACAATTAATTGAATGAATCATGATTAATCGACTGTTGAATTAATAGTCAACTAATTTAGTAATGATTAATCGTTAGCTGGAGTGTACAGACTGAAAAGTGATTAACACATTCAGAGCAGTAACTAAGGAAAAACTGTACAAACAAAACATTTTGATTACAAGATAAAAATTTCTGTATTTTTTAGCTGAAGGTGCATCATTTGCTACAAATTATGTTTATTTGGATCCTTTAATGCATTTCTAGAATTCTATTAAAAAAAGCTTTTGTGGATAAATAAAAAAATCTCCAGGATGTTGCTTTTTAATCAGATTAATTGATTCCTTAGAATAATCAATAACAATTTTGTTACTTTTGTTACTAAAAAACATTTAAAACAGGAAAGAGTGACTGAAAGCAACAACGACAGAAAAACATGGAAAATATAAAAAATGATCTCCAAACAACGAAGCCACTAAAAGAGCAACACAGAAAGACGAAACAACACAAACAACAGACACTTGAAAGAGACTAAAAATTCAACAAATGAGCAAAAACTATGGAAACTAACAGCAACAAGTTGCCAAACCACCGGGAGGTTCCAGATAACAAAAGGAGAAATATGAGAACAGAAAGCAGAACTGAGACCAAAACAGGCGCATTGAAGCAAAACAGCAAAAACAAAGTCTAAACTACAAACTGCTGGAAGATAAAACTGATTCAACACAAGCAAATAACACAAGATATCACAACATTGTGGTATTTAGTGATTTATAATCCACTGCGGTCTTTTCTGCTCTGATATCTAATGTATTTAGCTTTAATATGGATTTCTGTTGCTGCTCTCATGGAGAAAACAGTTGAAAAACATAAAGTCACAATCCTGATGATAATTTTAGATTTTGGGGTTTTTAAATGGTTCGCTAATAAATCATCCTGGCTACAGGAAAGGAAGAGTCCTGACCATCAATGATCCATTAAATAACCAGAAAATGATGAAAGCAACCACAGTAAGGCACAACATGAGCAAAAATAATCTAAAGCTGGGCTGAAACGATTAATCAGATTAATCATTTAAAAACAGTCAACTAATTTAGTAATCGATTAATCGTTAACTGGAACATACAGACCAAAAAAAAAGGACATTTTCTGAAAAAACATCATATTCAGAGCTGTAATTAAGCCAAAACTGCACAAAAAATATACATTTTGCATTTAAAACAAAAACACTTTTGTTTGTAAATATGTTTTAGCCAAAAGTGGCAGTATTAGCTTCAGTTTCGCTAACTGAGTGCTACGTTACTGCATCTTAAACACTGAAATGTTTATTTTCTTACTAAATAATGTACCAAATTATTTGGATATTTTAATGTATTTCTAGTATTGTATAAAAAGGCTGAAGTGGTTAGCAGCTGAAAATGAAACAAATGCTGCAACTTTGGTCCCAATCAAACCGAATCGACCGGACAATCAGCTACATTAGCATGTAAATTAGCTTTGAGCTAACGCATTTCAAGCTCCGTTTCTGCTGAATATTTTAGGTTTACTCCACAGAAAGATGTAAAATATTAGAGGGCTGGAGTTCTCAGACAACTGACCAATCAAACGTGAAGCCAGTGTGCTCGTACCTGTCCGAAGCTGCCCTTTCCGATCACCTTCAGAACCTCGTAGCGGTAAGCGATTTGGTCATGTGGCACCTGGATGTAGGACCCCTGTTCGTCGTCATAGCCGCTGTTGTTGGCTGCACCCAGAACGCCGTTGCGTTTCTTTGCGTTCTGGCCGATGAAATACACTGAAACAACAGAGACGAACCAAATCAGACGACGTTCCCACGACACAACCAACCCCAGGCGGCGCTCCCGGTCGAAACGGATCACCTTCGGGGTAGCTGAACACCTCGTGGTGTTCGAAGGACGACAGCTTGGACATGTACTGCTTCATGGCCAGGTCGGGCGACATGGGGCAGGGCTTTGGCTTGGCGTCCCCCTGCTTGTTGGTGATGGTGGTGCTCTGGCGGCCATGATGGGTGGCGTCGGTGGCTGAACTCTGCCGGTCCGGGAGCGGCATGCCCGTCCGGCTGGAGCTGAGCGGGGCCAGGCCGTTGGGCTGCGTGCTGAGGACTGATCGCCTGTTGGAGTTCTCCTCAAACAGCTGGGTGATGTGGACCTGCGACTGAGACGAGACCTGGATGTTGTCCGACATGGCAGGCTTAGAACCTCCCTGGAGAGGAAAACAGAAGACAGCGTAAAGGAGAAGGCACCAACAATTCACACTGAACATTATATCAAATAAAATGTTCATGGAAAACTTTTCTTCTCTCTTTAGATTGATGACGACTGTTATCTGAATATTTCATATAAAAACAAAGATCTGATAATCCCAAATGGTTTTCTGATCACAGTGGATGAATATTGAAGGTTTCTTGTATCTCAACTCCATAAATAACTAAACATGCATGACAACATCCTGCTGCTGCTTTTTAAAACTAATTAGTTCTTTAGGAGAATAAAGAGAAATATTAGCATAGCCTAGAAAAATAAACACAAACATGATGAACACAGAATGAACGTGTGTACTTATTAATGGATTCGAGTCGCCCCCTGTCGCCATGGAAACCAGCACACCTGGTTCCTTTCAGACGAATTCACACACACATATGGTGAGGCAGCTCAGTTCAAAGAGGTGTGTGTGTGTGTGAGAGAGAGAGAAAGAAACACGACATCAAACCGTCCCTCTGAGATCAGGTTGGTGTGTTTCTGCCGTCAGATGTGACAAATGGCCGACTGTGAAGTCGTGGCTCCGCCCACACCTGAAAACAATATGGCTGCTTCGCTGATGAATCATCACAGGAAGGGCCGACAGGTCAGAGGTCGTGAAGCGAGCGTCTGATTTGAAACCAGTTCAGAATCATCCGGTTGGAGCTGAAATCATTACTAACAGATTCAACCAGAGAAAAGAGAAAAACGTTTCTGCCGACGGTGATAAAAAGAATCCAGGTCCAAATCAAATTGGATCCGTTCCAAGTTCTGCTGAGCGACGAACAAACATGGAGTCTTCCTCTGGATCCAGGATGAAAAGCAGCGAAAAAAAAAAAACGATTCTGCAAGTTTTCACAGAAAACCCAGAGTTTTCATGACGAATTTAGAGTTTCAGATGGATGAACGGATGGATGAACGATTGGAAGGTTGAACGGTTGGTTGTATGAACGGTTGGATGGATGGCTAAGAAACATACACAGGTATAAATTAATTTTCTGTTTCCGGCTGCAGACAGCTCCGGGGGTTAGTGGCGCCACCTGCAGGAGAATCTGAGCAGAGCAAGAACCCTAGTGATTGTTCCCAAACATCAGAGCTGGCTGAAGTCAGGAGGAACATCAGTGATGCTGCAGCTGTGAAAACACCCTGAAGAGCAGGCCGCTGAGAGTGTGTGTGTGTGTGTGTGTGTGTGTGTGTGTGTACCGTCAGGGGGTTGTGGTTGTTGTTGCGCAGTGGCGGCAGGGCGACGGGCGATGTTGTCTGAGAGCCGCTGTGACCAGGAGAGCAGACCGGCTCGCCCGATTTGCCTGAAGGACGCAGAGAGAGAGAGAGAGAATGTGAGGAATTTCTGAAATATCTCCAGATTATTCACCGTTTTTATTTCCCACTGCAGAATATTCATCTGCTTGCTTCTGCGTTTTGTTTTAAATATTAAAGATCAAACTGTTTTATTTAATCAATCAAGGACAACCTGAAAAAAATACAAGATTATCATTTCATTCATTGAGGGAGACGTTTACAGACTTGTAAAGCTGTAAACACATGGAGCCACAAAAATACTGAAAAACATTTTTTTTTAATTTGTATCTTTTTTATTTATCTGCTCAATAATAATCTAAAAAAATAGAAATGTTATTCTTGTAGAATATATCTGGTAAATGTACTTTGGACATCCCTCATTAATCACTTCCGTTTGTTAAATCTGAGGTCAGGAAATCAGCTGAAAAGAACCAGTTGGACTACAGGAAGTAGGCTGACTGTTCCCATAAAGCAACACGTCATAATGTACAGAAAAACAAACCACATCACATAATTTCACTGAAACTAGCCATCTGTCAAATGTTTTTAAGATTATTTTTAAATTTATTTTTAAAATAATTTCTTTTTTCAAATTGTTAAGATTATTTTTATGTTTACAGGCATTTTTTATTTATTTCTTTTGTTTAATTTTGTTCAAATTATTTGTGTACATTTATGCATTTTTTAAAATGCAATTCTTAAGAAGCATTTATTTCCTAAAATAAATGGCCAGAACATGCATGTTGCGGCGTGGCCTAGTCAATGTCCAGAGGTAAACCTGATGACCTTATATCAGCCATTCAGCCCATAAAATGTTAAAATAATTCTGCAAAGCAGACGTTGCTGCCCGGCACACAGACTGAGCTTTTATTTGAATGATTCCAGAGCCTTCGGAGGAGCAGGTAATGTGCGGTTTGTCCCTTTAAATCAAGATTTGATTGAATTCTTGCTCAGGCCGTTCTGGAGCAGCTTTGCTCTGGACTCAATCGGTCAGCAGATTGACTCGGCCTAAAGACGGATGAAGGTTTTATTTTAGCGCGGTAATCCCTCGACTCTCCTGCAGCTTCACCTCCTTTAGCAGAGATGTGACGATAGCACACAGAGGTCAGAGGTCACGCTGGATGAACCACAGCAGAGGTTCTCTGAAAACTTTTCCTCCTCCTCTGCTTCATGTCTTCCTCGCCTCACAGATCCAGGCGGGTCAAAAACACCTCAGATCGTCTCCAACCAGCAGGGGATATAAAGATGTTGCTCCAGCCGCTCGGTTTTAGAGGAAACGAAATGTTTCTACGATAATCAGGCAAAAATTAAGAAACCGAAAACAATCCAATAAAGCAAAAATTTTTATTTTGTCCAATCGGCAAAAAAAAAAAAAGTTCAGATTGTCAGGTTTACTATAATAAAAAACTGACATTTTTACCAATTGAATTTACAATAAATTTAAAGTCTTTTTAATTTATACACTGGGAAAATCTTGACAGATAATTCAGATCAGTGCTAAAAAAGAAGAATAGTGAGACGTGTTGCAGGCTATGTGATAGTTATGATTACCTTTATTTATTTTTTTAATTAAATTTATTTTTAAGAGTTATTTACATTTTTTATGTAATTTGAAACTTCATTTGTAGATGTTTATTTTTTAAATTTTAAATTTTCACGTAACTATAATGTATTTTTTAGAGATATTTTTTGCAACTTTTTTTAAGTATTTATTTTGAATGAAATAAAAGGTCATCCCCTTCCCCATTCATGTGGTCATGTGACATTCTGATAACCAATCAGAGCACATCAAAGGGAAAAAGGTGGATTCTGATTGGCTGACCGGATCTCTACTTTAACCCTGGAATATTTTTAACATAGACATGATTTCTTTTTAAAATATTCCGTAAGTTGCTTTTTCAGGATAATTTCAACACGTTAAAACTTAAAATCAGATCAGGGAATAGTTCGGTATTTTTACTGAATAAGTTTTCTGACAGCTGGGATCAATCTGCATTTCCAAAACCGTCTCAGGCTTCCGGTCGCAGATTGTTTCTGCTGCTGTAATCTGGACGCTCGCTGTAATCCTGCTAATGAGGAGCGACGGGCAGCCATGACGGGTCCTAGATAAAGTCTGTTTGCTCAACCCGAACCCACCCAGGAGGATTTCCCCATTGGACTCGTTTCAGGACTGGTTCCTGCTGCTAGCCGGTCAACTGCATGACCTCCTGCCTGTAATGGCTGCATCGTCGTTAAATATTAAACATTTGCTTCTTTCACTTTCAGCCTCTCAGAGACGGTTTGTTCTGAAGAAGTGAACCACAATCAGACATGTTCAAAGAAGAACTGAATGTTCAAATTATACTGGAAAAGATTATTTTTAACAAAAAGTGGATTTCTTTTTGAAATATTCTAAATTCAAATACTGCAGGTTAAAACTGGAAGTCCAATCAGCTGATCTGAGAATCTGTCAATTTCCTCTTGATGAAATTAAGTTACAAAAAAATAAATATATAAAAATGCAGCTAAAAAATAGAAATTGCATTAAAAAAATCTAAACTTAAAAAAATAAATAAATAAAAATACCTCTAAAATGAAGTTAAGAATTACATTAAAAATTCTTAACCCATTAAAAAAATTAATGGGGTAAAAAAATACTGCTAAAAACTAAAATTAAAAATTACATGAAGAACTTATACCTTTGAAAAATAAATGCATAAAATATCAGAATTTTAAATAGATGAACACTCTCCACTAACAAAAATACCTCTAAAATATATTTATGTAAATTGTGTAAAAAATAAAAATAATCTTAACATTTGAAAGATAAATTTCTAAAAATAAATAAATAAAAAACTATTAAAATTGGAAATAGGATTTGGTATGAAAAATTGTTTATGTTTTTGCGCCGTATCGACCAGCCTTCACATGGTGGTGGCAGCTTGATGCTGTGGGACACTTTTCATCACTTCCACATTTTATTTGTTTACTTTTCTACTGGATATCAGCTGTTAAATGTTCTTCTGAAAAAATAAACCACTAAAAGCAGCTTCAGGTGTGGTTCTGCTCCAAGCCTGAGTGAAGCACCACTGATCCATTATTTCAGGCATTATTGAAGATGAATCTGCAGAAAACCAGAGCCGCACAAGTCATGATGCCAGAACCGAGAAGAAATGTGGATGGATCTGGTCCGTGATGGAGAGGATTTGATTTCATCTGCAGGAGCTCGTCTGACTTTCATCAGCACTGGACTCTAATCCACGAATCCTCCTCGGCGGCACACCGAGACTCCAACTGGGACCTCTACTGGAAAACACATTCCGTTTCCTCTGCCCAACACCTGACAGATGCACGCCACCAGAGCGGAGCGGCGCGGTTCTGAACGCAAACCCGACACCGGGCTGGAAATGCCGGAGCGCCTGGCATGCTGGGGAGAAGTGACCGCATGGAGGGTCGGCCAGCTGGGCCGGGAACTCACGGAGGAGTGGGCCGCAAAAGTTCGCAAAGCGACCCGGAAATTACGGCGCTGCTCGACTCATTCGGTCTCAGGGCTGAAACGATTAATCGTCTTTTGTAATAATCGTCACCTAATTTTCTAAACAATTAATCGTTACCTGGAGCATTAAAAAGGCTCATTGCTAAAAGAACAGCAGCCTTGAAAAATATGTACATTTGGATTTCAGATAAAAATAAACCTTCTTAGTCTGTAAATATTTTCTACACAGAACAATGTTGGGTTAGGCTGAAACGATTAATCGATAATTGAAATAATCATCAACCAATTTAGTTATTGATTAATCGTTACCTGGAGTATACAGACTTCAGAAAAAGACAATGTGGTGAAAGAACAACATATTCAGCAGAGTAATTAAGCCAAAACTGTACTATTAATCAACACTCTATTGATGTTAAGTCCAGCAGAAATATTTTTCGCTGCAGAATCTGAATCCCTTAATACAAATTATCACATGTTCAAAGGAACGCTATTCCATTTTAATCAGTAAAATGTTAATTTTCTTTAAAAAAGGAATGTAATTGTTTTACATCTAATTTAATTTCTAATATTGTTAAAAAAAAAGAAACTTAAGATTGTATCAATCTTCTAATCCAATTCATCGGTTGACAGAATTAATCAATTAATCATGAGAATGATCAGTTAATCGTATGAATAATCAGTAGATTGAACATCATTAGTTTCAGCCTTGTGTCTGAGGCACAGTGAACGCAGCAAACTTTAACGCAAGAGGAGGAAACTGGTTTCTTCTCATCTGGACCAGAACCGATGTAATTTTCCACTGAACGCCTGAAGGAAGAAGATCTTACTGAATCAAAACAAACCTACAAGTCATGCGTTTCTGACTTTTTCAGATGCTTCCAGCTTAAAATAACTGAAAAAACATTTTCACACCGAGAAATTGATTAATGCCCAACTAGCCTTAGGTGAAAGCAGAGAAGAAAAAAAAACTGTTTTTCCGGAGCCGGTTCGACTGGTATTCGTCACCGGGTCAAAATCCAAACAATCTCCCTGCAGGGGCCATTCTCTCTAAAAGTCTGTTTGTGTAAAACCTGAAAGAGTGACACCAGAGTGGAACAGAACCAGAACACAACCCACAGCAGTACAAAGTGTCCCCCACTCCACCCAAACACCAAGCCTAGATCTGAACCTGTAAACAACTGGTTGCAAAGTGCAGTTTCCAGACAGAGACGTGTTGGGTCTGAAAACCAAAACCACGCCGTGTCAAGCTTCGGTATTTAAGCTCACGTAACCTGAAACAGGACCAGACTGAGATGACAAGGCAATTACAGCAACGACCTGTGATGCAACATCCAAACAAACAGGAAAAACGCTGACTTTATCAGCCTGGTCCTTCCGCCTGGTTCAGTCTGATTCAAGAACCTTTCAAGGTGAACTTTCAAGTTCTTCCAGAGGTTTACAGTTAAAATCGTTGAAGAAATAAAACAAACACGTGCAGCATCGTAGGAGAAAGCCGGCCGTTTGGTTCACACGGCAAGATTGTACAATTGTCGGCCGATTTCCAAAACACACAGGAACCGATTTCACTCACCGACATTCGGGAAATCTCGCAGAACCTCTCGAGACCAAACGTGAATTCAGCGTAAACAAACATGGTGGGTCATAAGAAGCAGTAGCAATAGCTTTTTGACTGTATTTGGCAGAGAAAAATCAAAACAAAGCGTCTGCAACGTCCGTCGGACTTTCTGGTGCGTCATGGCGGTTGTCTTGGCTTCTGTGTATTTTATGCTGCGTTTCGGTTACCTCGGAAACTCGAAGTTGGATTTGACGTCAGACCCGTCACACCCTATTGTTTGGAATAGTGCTTATAAACATAATTTTAAGCTTAACTTCCCATTAGTAAATGCCACTTTTAATTTGTTCAGCTTAAAGTTGCAGGCGATGCATGATACACTGATTTTAGGCACTTTTGGATCTGTCTTGTAAAATACGGGCGTTCCCACCACCGCTTGTTGATGTTAACGCGAGGAGCGGCCATATTGAAACGCGAAGTCCGTCTTCATAACAGGGGCTACTCGGAGTTGTTCTCAGTTTCTTAGTGGGAAATCCGACAGGGAAGCCGGAATTTCCCATTTTAGAGTTTAACTAGAACGCAGCATTTGTTTCCGTCGCCTCGCTTTCTGATTGGCTGAACGTCACATTGAACGTGCTTGTTTGCCGGGAACCCCCCCCGCCCTGCGAAACCGGGGTAAAAAAAAAAAAAAAAAAAAAAAAAGATACCGGGCTAAGACGATCCACCATGTTGAATATCTAATGTCCTTCCGAACGGAATTGTGTTTTGTTGACATCGACGAATAGTTTTAACAATATTACAATATTTTGTAACTGGAACGCAGATCCTGCAAGCGCCTCTGGAAAAGCTTGTGTTTGTTGCTCTGCTGGAGATATACAGAACTGTACATTTCCACAAATTAAGTCACATTTTGAGATTGATTTAGGAAATTTTCTAGAAAAAACTTGAAAATGTCTGAGCTAAAAAAATTTTTTTTGACTTCACAAGCTCAGAATTTCAAGTTTGTTTGTTTTTTTCTTGCAATTTTTTTTTACTTTTGGAGCTCAGAAGCATCCACATTTTTTCCAGAAAATTACTGAGCTTAATCTAAAAAATTTATTTTTTTTATTGCAATTTTTCTAATTTCTTTCCCCTATTGGCAGTGGCCAGACTACACCATCACATATACCATCATGTGTTAAGACAACCAAAATGTAAAAACATGTGAAATGGGTCTAGAAAATAAACTGTTTCTTTGCATTTCCGACTAAAACACTTTGCAAGAGCCAATCTTCTCAATATGGACCAATCCAGATTCAAATCCAAAGCAATTGGTGTGCAATGCTGCATCTGGAAGAACCTCAAGACACCTCGAACAATGTCCTCATGATAATTGTAAAGCATGGTGGAGGAGGGGTGGTGATTTGGGTTTGCTTTGTTACCAATGATCTTTTCCGTATACCAAAGCATTCTTGAGACAAACGTGAGGTCATCTGTCCAACAGGATCAAACTGGATCATGCCAGCAGTGACACAACGCTACAGGAAGAGGACTGAGCCAAAACGTCTCCACAACAATCAGAGGAACTGAGGTGAGACAGAAAGTGACTTTATCTTCAGTCCTACCGAACCTGATAAAGAGCGGCCATTTTTTATGAGAATCACACCTTTGGCACTAGATTTAAGGCCATCTTTAATTCAACCAGCATGTTTATTAGCCTGGGCCAAAGTCCAGACGTGAATCTGATAAAGAATCTGAGGAAGGAGTTAAACATTAGGGTGATGGCAGGGAAGCTGTCCATCATAAAAGACTTGGAGCTCATCACCAGAGGAAACGTGTAAAAACTTCTCAGTACGTATAAGAAGAAATTAGCGACTGTTGAGCCATTTTATTAACATTTAAAATCAATAATAAAATAAAGAATCCCCCGTGGTTCCTTTAAGACACATTAGCTGTAGTTAAATAAATAAAGACATATTTAAAAATAAATCTGACAAGCATACAAATCAGCCTAACTTTATGTCCTGATCCTTCAATTTTCTTTTAAATCAAACTCTGAATCCTGGCTCATTTTTTAATATTTCCTCCTAAAAACAAACAGAATATCTTCAGAAAACAGAACTGGGCCACTTGAGGTCAAGTATTTGAAAAGCAAAACCATTTCAACATTTTATGAAAAGAAGAACAGAAATTATTAAGTCATTCCAGCCTTGAAAAGCCTGGAATGTAACTGAAGAGAAGTGAATTTAGTGACTGCATGGGTTTAACATAACCATACAGTAGCCAAAGTGAACGTCAAAACCTTCATCCAGTCTCCCCTAACCAATGAGCATCATCTCTGCAGGTTAAAAACAGTCCACAACTCACCGTCGGTCATGCTGACACTCTGTTTTGCCAAAACATTTCCCCTGGATTCTCTTTGCCCAGATAGTTTTCTACAAGCAGCTAAAAATACACGCGGCCCACTGGATTAGCTTAGCGTTGGAGGCGAGGTAGCTGCAGGTGTTCGTTTTATATTAACGTGTGACCCCAGCGCTCACATGCTGACATGTTGGAGTCATGTAGCGTTCTGCAAGAAACTCCTGAGCTTGTGGATCCAAGACAAGATGTGTTGGTGAACTGATAGGCAAGCAAGACAGAAAAAAGATGGCTTTTTGCTTTCAACAAGACTGCAACTCATAGGAGAATATTCCTGTATAAATATCAACGGTATCTGCCACTGTGTGCCGCTTAGCACCATAATAAAGTTTGTTTTATTATCGAGTAAGGTCCAAAATGCATCCGTTTTGGGCTCAAGAGTCCATGAGTAGCCTGGAGCCTGTCAGTTATAATCATTAAATTACAAAATTCAGCACTTATTTTGTTAATGCTAACATCAGCAAACATTCTAGCATTAGCATGTAGCCATCATTCTAAAAAACTAGTTCCGGATAACAAGTTACAAACTGCATGTTTAACAGTAGCAAAATTTAAATGGAAACATGCCATTTGAAAGGAAAAGTTCACCAGAAAAAAAATAGTTTTTTTCTACAATGAAGTGGTTTTTCAGCTGTAATCAGATTTTGCGCATTTCACAAAACTGCAAAGGAAACGTGGCGGCCATGTTTACATCTGTTGCCCCCTTGATTTTAATGACTTATTGCGTGAAAAAGCTTATTCATGTATGATTTTAGTTGCATTTCTTAATTAGTTGTGTTTTTACATTAGCTGAATATCAAAAAACGCTTTGCACCCATTTGTTATGAAAACAGAGCTGTCCATTGATCTGCTATGCAGCCTGCAGGCATATATACTGTTGTGAGTTAAAATGCTAACAGTAGCCAAGATGCCAGTATTAGCATTTCACCAAGACTAGCATGTTAGCTACTATTACTATGCTTAGAGGACATTGTTTTTCTGTCATTAGCAATCTGCAGCTAGCACTGTGTGCTATGCTAACCGTAGCTTTTGTAACATGAACAGGCTAATCTTTGCATGCTTGCTAAGACTACTAGCTACCAATATTTTGATAATATTGGGAATTTGTTACAGTTCTTAACACTTTATTGGTATTTATACTTTGCTTAGGACTTTTAAGAAGGTAATAAGCAGCTTGTCAGAGTCCAAACAGAAATCTTTATCCCTGATGTTTTCAGTTGATTCAATTTAAAAAACAACATATTTTTGACATATTAAACAAGTTAACTTAATGTAAGCCAGAAAAAACATTAAATATCCATTAATGTTGCAGCATGAAAATGAATGGCAATAGTCTCCTGAATCTTAACTAAAGTGGAAAGAAACCCAAATCTAAGTGGAGTCCATTTCACTTTCTAGTTCATTTCAGTTAAATGAACAGAAATAAAAAAGGCACACAGTATGCAATTTCATTTATAATTTAGTCTAACTGCATTAAACTGTGGTAAACATGAACTTAAATGGATAAATTACTGGAATAAATTGAACTGCTTGAAATGGGAATGAATTTGTTTTGACTGACTGGATTAAAATGCTTCAATTTTTAATCTGTCAATAATTCATTCATAAATACATTAATCACAAAACTATAACTTGGACTGGAGTTTATGATGCCGGCTTTTGTATTTTGATCTCAATGTTTGTTGAAATTAACAGAACTGTATCCATTCACAATTAAACAACAAATCTGAGTGAACCAACAAATGCATCTGGATTTAATTGGAGACTAAAAACAAGTTGAATGAGGGTGAAGTGGAACGAATAAATTGGGGTGTGTGTTATTTACATTGTTTTTATTTATTTTTTTGCACTTTATTGAGTGTGCAAAAAGAACCACTGAAGGAAACTGAAGGAAAAACCTCTGCATATTTTAGCAGATGGAGGATTTATCTTTTGTCCATGAGCCATTTCTCCCGCTAGCGCTAGGCTAGCACGTTTGTTTTGGTTGCATTTACCCAGAATGCCCTGCGCTGTGGTCCACTTCCTTCTTTTGGTCCGATTGAATTACAACTTGGATAAGCTGGACAGATAATCTGATTGCAACTAATTAAATTATGACTGGATTAAACGGGAGTGAACTAAACGATACAGAGTAAGATTTCAGTTTGAATACGGCTTCAACTTCATAATTAGGAAATTTTAGGAGTTAAATCGTCACCTAACTGAATGATATACAAGATTATTTAAAAAAAATAAGCCACTTTTAGCTGAACAATGTTTACAGAACAAATGTAATCACAGTTCTTTAAAAATATAAATTGGATTTTTTACTTTTAAACATGTTAATAACCAGTCTGATTCAGATTGACTGGTGGCCCTGTAACTCACTTCAACCATTGGAAAAGCCAAAATAAGAACAGCCCTGAAAGCTTAAGTAGCAATTATCTACTTTTTTTGTTTTTTAATTCTGGGAGTTTTGTGCAAAACTTTAAAAAAATACTTAATTAACCCTAAAGGAAAATTAAATGTGTTTAACTCATTATCCAAGGTTCTCCAAAGAGTTGTTATACATGCTAATTAGCAAGCGCCAACAGTAACTTTAATAATCGGGTATATGCCCATATTTTCATATCGGTGCATCCAAATTCCGAATATTCACATCACAACCTCTTGAGGAATGAACTGAAACAGAGTAACAAAAATTACCCCAGAATTCAGGTTTAAGACGTACCGTACCTTTAATTTGTGTCCAACATGCAGTATCTTTGTTTCATTTAAACAGTATTTCAATACCCCATTCAATCAAACAAAATCTGCTTTGATTTATCTGTGTTTGGACATTTTAATAAGATAATTACTGTGAAACCACACGTGATATTTTTACCAAGTCGCCCATCCCTAATCTCAGAGTAGACAGCAGTAACAGCAGGTTTCATGAAAACACAAAGCTGGCAGCAGCTACACAACTTTAACATTATAAAACACTTTATCAAGCTTCAAAGTAAGTTTAAAACTGAAGATATGTGTAATAAAAAGGAGATTTTAACAATAAAACAACTGACCTGATCTAGATCTGAAAAGGAAGCCGTCTTCCTGCCAACCAGCCTGAAGGCCAAAGAATCACCAAGCAACCGGAAAACACGAGCAGAATACCCCTAACACCAAATCCAGCGTTACACCCCCCGAACCGAACCCCCACAGAGAGCCGTCCGAGCGGCGCAGCACCACCCCGGGAAGGCTCCACAAAGGAGGCGCAAACAGGCTCCAGAGAACCGAGAAAGGCAGCAGGAAAAGCCGCTTCTCCTGCCGCTGTCAACTCCCATCTGCGGGCTAAAAATAAACCTGACAGACAGCGAAGGAGACGCCCGGAGCTTCCCCCGGTTCAGCGGCGTCTGATCGGTAAACCTTCCGATCTCCCCCCTCCTCCCCCGGCTTCCACTTTAGGAGATTACGGATAAATTAACGAACTGGAGCCCAGGGACAGGCAGACTGTTGCGGCCAGGTAAGCTAGCAGACCTCCCAGCAGTTCCTGTTGGGAGTTCCCTGCCTTCCTGGCTCCCGGAGGTTGGATCAAACCGAGGCGGAGTAAAAGTCCCGAGGCAGCCGCGATCAGAGGCCGCTACGCCGGGAACAGAAGCTATACTTGCCCGTCGGGAGGACCGAGGCTCCGGGCTTCTTGGTTAACATGGCGGCCGCTCCTCTCCTCTGGTCTCCACTGAGGAGGACACCTCCTCTTCCTCCATCTTCAGCTCCTCCTCTTCCTTCTACTCCTCCTATGGCTCCTCCTTTAAATCGTCCTTTCCTACCAGGGGCGCACCCAGATGGGGCCCCACTCAGAATCTTAGTGGAAAGCCATAATTATATTTTATTTATAATAAAGTTTGATGATTATGTTACTACAGTAAATGGATGTGTTATTCATTTGTTTTGTTTTTAAAAATGGTGGGATTATGTTT
>NW_015113632.1:106042-108241 GCF_001443285.1 Poecilia latipinna | reverse complement strand
ACAGAGCATTAGGGCTATGCTAAAAAGAATTTCAAAATAAAATTATGAGAGTAAAGTCATAATATTATGACAATAAAGTCGTAGTAATTTTATGACTTTATTATCTTAATTTTATGATTTGGTTTTTGTAATATTATGACTTTATTCTTGTAATTTTATGTTTTATTTTTTATTAGTATGACTCTAACACTTTGTTGTAATTATACAATAGATGTTAGCAACATTTTATTTTATCCAGCTGAAAATGTTGACTTTGCACTTTTTCTACTGCACTTTTTCCTTCCACTCAACATTCTAATGGACTCCTTGCATATAGCTCTAACTGTTGGTCATTTAAGGAATAAAAAAATCCTTTTCTTATTGGTTTCATTAGTCAACATTTCTTGGACTTCTTGAAGTACATCACTTATGTGCAATAAATGTATTACATGGATTTGACTTTTTGAATCGAATTACTGAAATAAATTAACTTTTTAATTATATTCAGATTTTTTTATCCAATAATGTAACTAAATCATCAAATTTTAAATAAAGATTTGAGATTATCACAATATTTATGGGCATAATTCAGGATTTTAATAGTTCTTTGTCTTAAATTTCTTCCTTCGTGAAATTTAAAAATACATGGAGCTACTTGGCCTTATGAACAATTTAAAATATAATAAGATCAAAAAAGGAAAAAGAAGTAGTAAATTTCTGCCAAAAATCTCAGAAGTGTTCTAGAAAAAATCTTCAAAATTGAAGAGTTTGAAAAGTCAAAAATTTTGCTAGAAATAAAATCAGAAATTTTGAGGTTAAGCTCAGAAATTTTCTAGAAAAAAGAGGAAATTTCTAAGTTGGAAAAATCAAAAATTTTTCAAAAGTTGTTTTTCTAGAACATTTCTGAGATTAATAAAAAAAACTTCCAAGTTACTGGTGGAAATTTACTCGGTCTTTTCAGTCATTGTAAGAGCGCAGCCTCTTAAAACACAGCGAATGTTTTGTTGAGTCATTTGTATCTCTGATATAAAAAAAGACCATTTTTGACAGATTCCTCTGAATAATCAGGTTTGGATAATAAAAGAGCTGCAGCTCAGCTTTGTTAATCCACCTCCAGGCCTGAAAGAAACTCCATTTGCTCTGAGTCCTTCATTGCTCTCATCTTCTCTCTGTTTGCGATGTTTTAATTCTCTCTCTCATTCGTCAGTCCTCTCTCTTGGTTCACTCTGTCATAATTTGTGGTTTGTTTGTCGTAATTTTCTCTCTTCCTCCTTACACATGAAGTGACGTCGGCGTGTAAAACATGATCTCTTATCGTTTATATTTGCATAACCTGAAATGACTCTGTCGGAAACTGGAATACTGCTGGCATCATAAACGCAGACTTTGTCCCAAATCAATAAATCACCCGTTTTATGTTTATTTTATTATTAGAAAAATAAATAATAGATGATTTAACAGCTTGTTGCATAAACTCTTGTCATTGTTTATCAATGTGGAGGAACTTTTAACCTCTCTTGCTTCAGTCTGATGTTCCTGAAGCAAGAGAACATCAGACTGTTTACAATCAGATTGAGGTCTGGACTTTGACTAGGCCTTTGCAGCACCTTGAATTTTTGTTCTTTTCAGCCTTTGTGTTGTCTTTTTTGCTGTAGATGACTCAGTTTGGACTAGCTCTGCCTTTGTAGCTGTAAATCAAGCCCAGACCATGACTCTTCCTCCACCGTGCTTGACACTTGGCATGAGATGCTACGTTTCTCCAACTTGGTTTCTCTTTTTAGAGACAAAAAGCCATTTAAAAACCAGACGCGTTCATTCTTCTCCCCAAATTTCCGGCCAAAAGCTTTAGACTTAACATGTTTAGGTGAAAATAAAGATGTGTAAAGATGCTGGACTCACCACGCGAGTCTCCGAGGATCTCCGGTTTGCTCCACTCTGATTTCCAGGAGACTCTGAACGAGTGTGAGGTGTCTGAAATCTTCCATATGAGGGCATCGTCCCTTTACGCAGCGTTCTGTTGTTTATGGAGCTGCCTGGAGACCAATAACATGTTGACATCACAGACAAAGACACGGCGCTTCACATAACAGTGTGTGTGTGAGTGTGTGATCTCAGGTTTCTCAGCTTTTAGTTAAATTACAAAGAGAAGCAAACACACACACACACACACGCACACACACACACAGGCAAACACACACACACGCACACACACACACAGGC
>NW_015113632.1:87695-102912 GCF_001443285.1 Poecilia latipinna | reverse complement strand
AACACACACACACGCACACACACACACAGGCAAACACACACACACGCACACACACACACAGACATACACACACACGCACACACCCTTAGACACACACACATACACACACACACACACACACACATTGTTCTTCATATAAGAAGTCAATATAAGCTCTGTTAGCTCTGATTTGTTCTAATTTCCACCTTATAATTTGGTAGAATCGGTTTGATTTGGGATCTAAGTCACTATATTTGTTTCATTTCCAGCTGCTGTGGTTCTCTTTCTCACTTTACTGAGTCAACCTGTTCCCCTCCTGTCCTGTGGTGGCGCTGCACCAAAAACAACACAAAACATCTAAAGACAATGAGCACAAATTCATTCTTCACCAAATGGAAACAAAGATTGAGTAGAGTCAGATTTTAGCGGCTGGAGGATTTCTCTTTCATCTTTTACTAAAGACCACAAGTCGTTTCTCTTGCTAGCACTAAGCTAGTGGGTTTGTTTTGGTTGCATTTCCCAGAATGCCCTGCGCTATAGTCTGCTTCCTGCTCTGGTCCGCTTAGTGTTCACATGCATTTGAACCGCACCAGAGTTCGGTTCTCGGTTCAACTGAACTGAGAACTAAGTTTGTCCAGTTACGCATTCTCACCTCCCCTAATGAACTGGAGTTCAATTAAAGTGGACTAAACATGGCTGGTGTGAATCCATCCAATTATTCCCTCTGGTATTGGTTGCTATACAGCCCGAAAGACATATTCCCTTACTTTATTTTAAATTTTTTTTTTACGTTTGCACAGATGTAACCATGGCAACAAGGCATTGTTTTTACAATAGAGAGCTTAGCATTTGAGATTAGCATCTCAAAAGCTCAAATAATACCTGAACTTTGACCCCAAATGCTGCCCAAGTTTCTAAGAGATGTAAAGAGGAGCGCAATAGCACAGGAGCTGGATTAGCAACAATCTTCAGTCAGAGGCCTCCTCAGATGCATTGCAAGACTGACTGCTACTGGAGACCCTTCCTACCATGTCTCATTGATAGAATTACAATAATGTTTAATTTCCTTTAGGGATAACTAAAGTATTTTTGAATTTTAATTTTAGTTAATTTTAAGGCATGAATGTATTGAAATACTATCAGTGCCACACTTTATATTAAAATATCTTAAATAATCCCAAAAACGGTTTATATTTGGACCAAAATGCAGATCTTAAACTCCAAAAGATTTTATGACGTTACATGTCCGGGTGTGATTTAGAAACATCTCTGCTGCCATCTAGCGGATGGTTCGGTTACTCCCTGCAAACAGGCAGCCTCTGGAGCTCCGCGGTGATGGCGGCGGGACGAGGCGAGTTTTTTCAAAGCCTTTTGGAGGGTTTGCAACGGCAGCCTGCCCAACGGGTTCCGGAGACGGGACAACCGATCCGCGGCAGAGGCAAGCCGCGACCCGGGGGAAGGTTTCCCGGTCAGGGGAGAGGATTTTCGGGCCAAAGGAGGAAGGAGCGACAGAGGAAAGTTGCAACTCGAAGCTCGGGTGGCGAGACTGAAGCTAGGTGTTGTTTCTTTATGGTTCCTTAAATGTCTTTATTTATACTAATTTTGACAGATTTATTTTATTTGCGTTGTTTTTCAGTCCCCGTGCAGGGCCGACAAAAGAAGGCTCCCATAGAAAATCATCTCCATGCAAGCTAAACCTACTGGAAAGGTGAGACCACAATATCCGCTGTAGTTAAGCAAACTTCTCTCTGATTGGTCCTAATGTTGAGAACGAGCCCTGCCATTGGTTGGTTTGTGAAGTGAAGCCTGCTCTGATTTGCTGAGTTATTATTGGAGTCCAAGTACCGATGAAGCTTTTGGCGACTCTAATTAGCCTAAACAAGTTAAGAAAACCTCATTAAACTCCAAATTAAAAGGAAAAAACATTATCAGCAGGCTTTTCCTCCTGACAGTTCTTATTGTGTATGTTATCCATAGAATAATATGGCACTTCAGTGTTTAGTACATGAGATTTGTAAGGATATAATAAAAAATACAGGAGGGTTAGAACTAACTAAAAAAAATAATACTGTACTCACCTTAATCATTCTGAAATTAAAATCTGCATTTTGAGACTGAAATCAGAAGAAAAAAGTCAGAATTTTGAGATTAAAGTCAGAATCCTGAGATGAAAATCAAAACTCTTAGATAAGGCAGAATTTTCAGATTTAAATAAGTCATTTTTGTTTCAGTGGCCCTAATCCTCTTCTGTAGAAATGGCTAATGGTTGCTAATGCGGGATGGTGATGTAGCACATGAAGGCTAGTAGCTTCCAACAAAAATGTAAAGTTAAAAGAATAGATCAAGTGATTAAAACATTTTACACAGAGCATGGAGTTGGCCCTAAACTTATATTTCTGAGAAAAAGTTGCCATTTTCTCCAGTCTTCCCTCAGAGATCCTGGTGAAGATCCTGTCCTACCTGGACCCGTCCTCATTGTTCTGCCTCAGCCACGTGAGCAGACTCCTCCATCAGCTCTCCAATGACGAGTGAGTCCAAGCAGCTCTTCAGCCACTGCAGGTTCATGACCAAACGGAGTCTGGAAGTCCCTCTCCCTCTGGATTTTTATCACTGCAGCGTCTTGTGGCAGAGGATTTACACGTCAGAGTTCGGCAGCCGGAACTGGAGGCTGAAGACATCGGAGAAGTGGATGGAGGCGGAGGATTGTTGGACGAGCCGCTGGAAGAGGCTGTACTTTAAATCGATGGCTGGGCAGGAGATGAACAAGTGGAGGAAACCCCTGAAAGACGTCAGTCCGTACACCGGCCTGCCGCGGCAGACGGAGTGGGCCCTCAGGTCAGAGAGGGTGGTTGGGAAAAGTCAGGACTTCTTAGGATTTAGGTTGAACATATTTATGCCACACTTTTCAGATATTGTAAAAGTAAACAGCCAGGTGTAATTTTTCTTGCACTGCTTTGTTCTGGTTTGTCTTATATGACACAATGCAATGTATCTTGCAGAGTCAGCATTGTGAGTTTAGACAAACATGTTTATGATTTCCATGTTTGCTGAGAAGAACTAAATGAGAAAAGTTGTTTCCGTTTAAATGTTGTATTTATTCCAGCTGTGTGTCCCTCAGGAGCCTGAATGTGAGCTGGGAGCTGACGCTGTGTGAGCGTTTGGGTCAGGAGCACACGCTGGAGCAGAGCCAGGCACACTTCTTTGAGTCGTCTGTGATTGTTCACTGGAGCGATGGAATCCACATGAAGTTTCATCACATCAGCACCATTCAGCTGCACGGCGTCAGGAAGGATCCTCGGAGCAGCATCCAAACCAGGAAGTAAGACCCAGTGCTCTCCTGCTGTGGGAGCAGGAGAGCACTGGGATGGGAGAGATGGGAGAGATGGGAGTGTCCCGTCGGCTCCCAAAACGACCAAAGAGGATAAAAACCTTGTCAAAGCTCACACTGGGTCAGCTAAAAAGCTAGCCTGTCTCCACTGGGCCGTCCTGAGGTCTGAGGGAGGATTAAAACCAGAATGGCTGCCAGCAGTCATTTTGACTGCAGCATTCAAACTTCACTTAATTCACCTTTCAAGGTTACAACAAAGATAATGTTTAATTTAACCAGCTTAAAGTGTTTTTAAACACAAAATAATCATCATCAAACTATTACAACAAACATAGAAGAGCAAATTTTGTCAATTTATCTGAGAAATCTAATAAATATGTATCACAATAAATCAATAATTTATTGTGATACTTACTGTGTCACATAAGCAAATTTAAAACACCAATTTCTATATTGCATAAAAATATATGAGATAAATGATGAGCATAACACAAAGTAACAGGAACCATGAAAGCAAGAAAATATTATTCTACCTATTTACTTGCAGCTTTGACACGTTTTAGTCCTTATTTTATTTGGTCAAAGTGAAATAAGGCGTCTGCTGCAGCTTTCAGGGGTTTTCATTTTTATTGCCGTCTCTGCAAATTTTACTGGACGATAAATTTTCCCAGAAGTTTCTGCGGTAAATGATAATATTGTTGTTTTGAGATTTTCAATTAATATAACGGTAATGGCATAATAACTTTAAATTCTAATGTAATTTAAGGCTGGAACAAAACAATAGAAACAAATAAAATGAATTATGAACTCGCTGTAAAAAATGTCCTTCAAAAAAAAAGCAGATCAAATCATCAGACTAAAGAGAAAAGAGACATATGATGACTTATACAAATGGAAATTATTGAGTTTGTTTTAATTTATCGTATGATTAATTAATCTATTGATTATTCCTGCAAGTTCCAGTTTATTCAACCCAACAGCAGACATCTTTAATGAAAATTCACACAGTTTTAGGAAAAGTCAGGAACCAGCTTTAACTATTCCACCAAATATAACTACAAACATAAACACACAAATTGCCGTGGCAGTCAAAATGACCGTTCTAGTATTAAAGTGGATTTTTGGTCTATATTTGTTCAGTCGGTACCATTTGTACGTACAGGACTTTTTCCTCAAAGTCTCATGTTTGAAAAGCCGAACTTTTCCTCCTCTTCCTCCTCCAGACCCAATTGGCGCTCCCTGATCTTAAAGCTGGACGCAGGAAGTCCATCTCTTGTCATCGGCAAAGACAGACTGATCAAGGTGTTGCTTCTGCAGCCGGGGGTCATCGTTGGAGTCTGGAGGGTAAACGGGGAACGGATGGGCCCCATCAGGGCTGAGCCTGGATGCTTCAGGTTCTTAACGTCTGAATGTTTGTAGGGAAAGAACCAGGTGGCCTTCATCATGATCAGCCTTCACTTCCACAAGCTGGTGGAGAAAAGTCTGCTGGGCTCTCCAGCCTGGTGCGTCAATCTGCTTTATCAACTGAGACATGATTTTGATCAGAATGAAGTAAGAGCTCCATCTGCTGGACGCAGCGCGTCACTGCTGCCGATTTCTTTCAATCAGCCGCTGATTGGTGCGAATTAGTCTTTATTTCTGCACAGCTGAAAAAAACCTGAAATTTAATAATTTTAATTTTAGGCACTAAAATATAAATGTCTTAAATTTCTTCATAATCATTTGTTTCTTCTTATAGCATTGATTTATTGAAACTGCACCAATTAATCACCCAGAGATGCAATCGACTGATTTGTCCTCTATCAGCTCTTATTTTCAAAACATGAAAAGATATTAAAATGAAGACCTTCCAGCATGTGCAGCCTATAAATACGTCAAACAACAGCAGCTCTTTTGATGCCATTTTTACATGTTAATTAAATGTGATGAAGCTTTGGGACAAAGCGATCTGTATACATTTATAGTTTTATTTCCTGTAATGTTTAAAACTTCTCTTTGTTTAAAAACCTGCAGAAATGTTTTTCTTTTATTTGTTGTTTTCCTTAGAAAACAACAAATTTTCTAAGGAAAATTTTTTTCCTTAGATATTTTCCTTAGATATTTAAATACAAAACTAGATATTTGTATTTGTTTATTCAGATATTTAGGACATTTTGGTGTGAAAACAGAGACTTTAGCTGATTCTATCAATGAACTTTTATAACGAGAACTAAACGTTAAAGTTTGGTAACTTTGGTCTTAAGTCTAAAGGGACAATCTCAACTACATCATATTTAGAATTTTTTAGTAAGTAAAAGGTATTGTATTAAAAATCAGAGCGCTCTTTTTGTCCCTTCTTGCAGCCCGTACTCTGAGCCTGTGGAGCTTCCTCCTGTGGACGACGCGGACCCCGACCTCGGTCTCCACGGCTACAGTTTGCACTTCGTTCTGCACAACACCGGCACCGAGATCATGTCGGGACACTTCCAGCAGCTGTTCTGCCACAAAGGTGATCAAAATGCAAAACCTGAAAGATTTTTATGATTTTCCGTTCCATAGTTTATTAACCGAAATGTCAACAAAATCCAGGATGAATATTTTAGATCAGGAAAGTACAAACGTTTTGCCAATTTGGTCAAAATTGTAGACTCTGAAATGGTCACAGGCTGAAAAAACAACCTAAAATCAAGCAAATAAAGTAGCCATATATTTATTGTACATCAAAAACTTGAAAGCAGTTTTTACGACGATGTATCAGGTCCATTGTAGAAAGAAAAAATAATTACGTTTCTACAAAAAACTCAGAAATTTTGTGATTAATCTCTGAAAAAACTGAATTTACAAATTTTGTGAAATTTTTGATATTAATCTAAAAATTAGACTTTTCTTTCCTAGCAAATTTCTGAGATTTCCTACAAAAATGTGTTACTGCTACTTTAATTTAGCATGTTTTCAGTTTCTTTTGGGCCCGATCGAATACATTTATTTTCAGTAACAGTGTAAGGATTTGGGTTGCTTTCTCTCACAACATTATCAATATTTAGCCTAGTTTAAGACAGAATGAAACTGGTCTGGGTGCAGCGAAGTCGCCTTTTCAGAAAAAGTCTCTTGATTTTACCTTTTAATAAAACTTAGTTATAGAAAGACAAATACTTTGTGTTGCACGTTACATTTTCCTGTGTAAAAAAATCATGTTGCTAACAATTTTTGGCCTGATTACTAATTAAAAGTCTCCATCTGGATCTACTGGTCACATTTGTATAATTTTTTAATTGCAGTTGGGGGCCGCATAAAATCAGTCCAAGGGCCACAAATGGACCCCGCTCCTCACTTTTGACACCCTGTCTTAGATGTTTGGTAAATGTTTGTAGGTTTAAAAACGTCCTAAATGATGTTTTCTTCATCCTGCTTGTCTTGGTTCTGGTTGGCGGAGGTCAGCTCAGATTCAGCGCGGCCTGGTGGAGCTCAAGGTCATCCAGAGGTCAGACCTTTCTCAGCACAGATCGCTATCTGGCAGCATCAGACTTCCCTGGAGACATGAGGACATGAAAGGAGCAGTGGAGGTAAAAACAAAACTGTTTTTTAAGCAGGTACTCTGCCACCACAGGGTGGCAGTAACGTGCCATTTTTCAAACTTTTTGGGTTTTATTTAATTTAAAATTAAAATACAATTTTAAGTCATTTAGCATGATTTCTGTCACAACTCTGTGTTGCTACAAATATCTGCTTATTGGTAGAAGTATTCACATCTCGACCTTCATTACAGTCTCAGTTTGTTACGATGTTTCCCTCCTTTGCAGCTCTGGCAGCTTAAACATTCTAGGAAGGTTTAGGAGTGTTTATGGTCAAGAAGTTCATTTGTGAGGTCAGACACTGATGTTGGACGAGTAGGTATCGCTCAGTCTCAACCCCCTGTGAGGTCACTTCCTCATCATCCATGTCGTTATAAAACCTGATTAGAGTCAATTTCCACCAACATCCTTCAAATCTAACCAGAACGGTGTTGATGGTTTCTGCAAACTTTTAACTCAGGAATTTGTCTTGATTTGTGAAGCATTAACAGTTCCTGGATTTTATGAGCCTGTGAGTGTTAGTGAATATTTTTGACACTGTTGCAGAACTTTTGTTTTTGAACGATATTAATATCATGCCGAGGCACGCAGACCTCGATCTGCTGGTGACAAGGCAGTGAACAGCGCTGCGCCCCACGCCGACTAACTGCATCTTAATACCTACAATAAAATTATTTATGTTGGGCTGTCGACTGGCTGAAAGAAAATATTTGCTTAAGTCAAAGCAACTCAGGTCTATTTTCCTTTTTTATGCATTTAAATTATAAATAGCCCTAAAACTTTATTAGTGCACCAACACTTGTAGTAAAGAAACAATAATGTGTTTTCCATCGTTGGTACTCTCATAATCTGTGAATAAGTCAAAATGCCTCCAGTAGTCGTAGTTTATGGTCTTATTGTGTCCAGTCACATTAAGAGGAACAAAGACTATGAGTTAAAAGACTAATATTTTCATTTCAGGTTGTGTTTATTAAGATGTTGTGTTATTGTGGGGCCAATTTCAGGTCTAGTGAGTGAGTGGGGTAAGTAGCTCTGAAGACGTTTGAGAAACGCTGCTGCAGTGGAAGCTTCTGTTTGAAGAGTCCAGTTCTGATGATGCGTCTCTGCTGCGTTTTGCGTAGAACTGCTGCATCATGAGCCTGACTCTGCTGGATGAGTTCCAGAAACCGTTCTGGTGCGTCAGCACGCCCATCCACATCACCATGGCCAAGAAGGCCTGGTGCTGCGACTACAGCGGCCACGACTTCCAGATGCTGTACAGGACAGCGGACGGCGAGGTGAAGATGCTGCTGGTGTGGCTGGAGGAGCAGAAGCAGTTCTTCCTCACCGGCCTCACCGTCTGCATTCCCGTTGCCAAAGTCAACAAGCGATTCAGCAGGGAGTACTGAAACTGGACATCGGGGCGTTTCACGCAGAGTTGTTGGTTTCCATCTGCAGGTTTAGTTTCTGTTATTATTGCTAGCAAAGATGGACTTGTTTAAAAGCTCGCTTCTGAATTTGATGTGGATTTTTCCAAAGGTTTAAGATTAATTGATTTTTAGTTTAGAGAAAAACATATTTTTTTACTTTTTGATGCCAAAGAGATCCAACATGAAGGTTCCTGTTGGAAATGTGCGTGATTAATTTGTATTAACTATTAAATATTAATTTAAATAAACTGTTCAAGTCACCTAAAACACACTTGGTGAAAAGTTTTTATTACGATGGTCAGAAAATCCTGCGTTCATTTTTCTGAACGTTTTTCATAAAATCCTAAGATGGAAATGGCATGTTGCAAACATTTAGAAAGTAAAGTGTTTACAACATTGTGGCAGAAAGTGAAAGTCGTTGAGGAAACGCTGGTATGAGTGGTTCTTCAGTCATTCACTGACTGATTTCTGGGATCGATTATTTCTGCTTTAATTCATCCAGAATGCTCCAAACCTCAAGAAACAGGTTTATGTTCAAAAACATCAGGAAAGGAAAGTGGTAAGCTGTACTAAATTAATTCATGTGTCTTTGATTTTTGCAGTAATGGTTTTCTCATCAGCAGTTCCCCAGGATGACCTCTAGGTGTCGCCAAAGGGGTTAGCAAGCCTCCCTTTGAGTTGCTAGAACTGCACACGGTTAATTTATTCTTGATTTATATGAACTTTTGCATGAAAAAAGGTGAAGGCCAGAGCTACTCTCTAACCTACATGGACCTAAAATACAAAAAAAAAATCGCTCATCTATTAGCACTGAAGCAAAGCTTTGCTTCTTAAAAATGGTTTTATTAACATATAGAGACTGGGTTTCATCAAATCTGTCATACTTGCCTGTAAACTTGGAAATAAATTTTTTTTAGAAAAAAAACACAAACAAAGTTCCTGCTTTCTAAAAATTGCATTTTATTTTGATTTATCAAAAAGTCTTGGTCACCATTTCAAACTTTGAGAAATTTAACTGCAGCAGTAGTTGGAGCACCAAATAAGCCAGTGCAATGATTTACTCGTCTGTAAACATGACGTTGAGTCACAAACCGGAGCACATCACAAAGCTACAAACACAGCAACTACAGGAAAACAAAACAAAACTCATGTAAGACCAGGACTGAGAGAAAAACGGAAACGATGTACACAATCTGTGAAATTTAGGACAGTATGAACTGGTGCTCTCTTCAAAATAAAACATACATGGTGCAAGAATACAGATCCATTTCAATACATTAAAACATCATTGAAAAATGTATTTCAGTATAGAGTCATTATATATATATTTTACATTTTCTTTTCTGTAACTTCAGATGAAACCAAAAGTTTTATTGGATAAAAACAAACTAGTAAAAACCGAAACAAGAACTTGAACATATTCATGGGAAGTTGAGTGGAAGAAAAACATGCACAAACAGCAGGGATTACTGCAGCCCTTGTTGGGAAGTAAAGATTCACAAGACATATCCAGGCTACAACAGTCGCATTCCTTGTATCGACCCGCTTCACCGAGCACAGCGTCGTCCTGCCTGGGCCAGAGAGAAAAAGGACCAGACGCTTCCCCAGTGGTTTAACGGCCAAATTTAAGATAAAACCTTGAATTTCATTTTGAAATGAAGGTCCCAGAATCTGTTGGAATCTGGTCGTTTGAGGTCCAGTGTGATGTTTCCGCAGTTAGGGAGGATTTTAAGAGTCTCATTGATGGAGTTGGACACAGTCGTCTACCAGGACATTTTGGATCACTTATTCTTTCTTCTACTGACGTTATTTTTAGAGATGTTGAGTTCATTCTCCAACAGGACATGGAACCCACACCAACCCACTCAGCCAAAGGTACCAGAAGCTGGTCTAATCACCAGGTGGACCTGTGCTTGATTGTCTGACCGATATCAAAGCAACTTGGACTTCAGGGCAAATGCTGTACTGTAACGAGCGTGGACATAGTTTCAACTCGTCCACATTTTTGTATTAAAGTCCATTTCCACCTGTTAGATGTAATGTACTTTTCTGACAAACTGAATTTCGGGAAGTAGGTTAACCAGGGTTGGTGTTAATGTACCCTCAGTCTACCTCAGATCTGAGACTGTTTGGTCATTGTTGATTATCCTGTGTGTCTCTGAGATGGACTGGTGATGTTCCCAGGATTCCTTCCTCCTACCACATGTCGGTGTGCCCCTGGGCAAGGCACTTAGCCTACTTATCTGCGTATCGGTGTATAAATGTGTGAGCATTTGTGAGTGCGAATGGGTGAATGTGACTCTAGTGTAAAGCGCTTTGAGTGGTCAAAATGAAAAGCGCTATACAAGTTCAGTCCATTTACCATTTACCATAATCAGAGGAGCAGAGTTTGTACCTCCAATATTAGTGCAGGGACTAAAGAAAGGCACAAGTCTCTCAGCAAAGCAGCAACCAGTAAAGGAGTAGAGAAGATCAGCAGTATCTACGTTATAAAAGGAGACCAGACCTCCATCATAATCAGCAAATACTCCCACCCTCTCTGGATTTAATCTTCGAGTTAAACGGACTATTGGTTTATCAAATGCCTCGTATTCTTCCCCGTTCCTTAGACAAATTGTCCAGAAACCACTTTCTGGTTGCAGTGTGTGTTCTCCCTTCCTTTCAATCGACTCAGTGACGACTCCTACAGTCCAGTCGGTCTTCCCTTTAACCTGGACCTCGAAGTAGAATCTTTGATGGAAGAAACTTTGTTTTCCTAAAACACTGACATGGTCACTGAATCTCTTTGGGTTGTCTGGAACATCTTTCCTCACATCTACATGATGGACCCGTTTCCCATGGTCAGATAAAACTAGTTCAGGATGTGCTGTATCTGGATCCAGAGTCACCTCAACTGCAAACTCCTTGATGCTCCTCAGTGTTGCTTTGTTTATCTTGTCAACTACAGGAGTGATAATCATCGGCGCAGAGTTTCTACCATTGCAGTTACTACTTGTATTAATATATAACAGGAGTTTCTTTTTGAAGCAGCATTTTTTGTATGAATAGATCAGATCTACTGTATCTACATTATAGAAAGAGACAAGACCCTTGTCATAATCCACAAAGATTCCCACCTTCTGAAGACGGGACTTCAGAGGGAGTATGACTGCAGGCTTTGCCAAAGCTTCATAAACCTTGTCTTTTAACCATATGGTCCAGAAGCCGTTGTCGGTGCTGAGGAAGATTTTCCCTTTCCGGTTGATGGACTCGTAGGCCACCCCAACAGACCAACTAGTCTTCCCTTCAACCTGAACCTCAATGTAGAACTTTCCTGAGGAAAATGTCTCCTTACTAACTACACTGGCACATGTGTCAAATCTCTGGGAGGTCATTGGGAGATCTTTGGTCACATTAGTGTCGTAAACTTGTTTCCCATCACTGGAGAGGACAAGATCGTGATGCGCCGTATCTGGATCCAAGGCTATGTCCACTGCAAACTCACGGAGTTTTTCCAACTCAGCTTCCTTTTCTCCAATACCTTCTGTCACAAAACGTAGATGTCGAGGGTTGAAATCTGAAACAAAAGCAAGACATCCATGTTTAAGTACATTGGGCTATACCTTAAAGTAGCTCTTCCTTTTGGACAAACAAGGCTAGTTTTTACATATCAGAATTAGTGCTGAAATATATTTTATTTAATTTTACCAATGACTCTTAAGACCTTTTGTCATGGAAGTGGGGCTATGCAACAGCTACCCAAAGGACACCCAACTGACCAGGAGAGGACTTTGGGAACTAACGTCGAACAAAATGGCTGAAACCTAAACGACAAAGACTAACCATCATTCTTTACTGAAAATGTTGTAGCGAGACCTCATCGAACAAGATAAAATGCCACAATATTTTTTGTTGAGGTGACTGCTATCTCATGAGCATTAGCCAGTTGCCATTGTTGTGACTTAACCCTCGGTCTTAGTGTGACGCTCAGGAGGATCGCGCCAGATGTCGCGGTCGGACAGTGGGAAAGCTGATCTCAAAACCTCACATAAACCCGGCACATGCTGGGTTAGTGTGACCCTGCCGGACCGCGCAGAGGGTGAAAAGTCAAATTGATGCCCAACTGTTAATAAGATGCCTTAAGTAGCCTTAAATCATCTGTTTGGCAGCACTTTGGGTTTCCACTAGGAATGATAAATGGCAACAAAGTGATAAAGACGAATAATATCTGAGGACTTCAAGTTGTTGAGAGGGTGATGGAGGCAGAAAGCTTTGGTAAAACAACTGATAGTTGGTGTCTAGGGGTTGATTGAGCTACTTCACAATCGCATGCTATCAATAGCACCTAGGAAATGGTAAATGTGCTGAAGACCATGTCTTAAGGTCTGAAGAGATGAATGAAATCATACAAGAGTTAGAGGTGAAAATAAAAAGGCCCTTTTTTTAATACACATGGTTCCACATTCCTACTGTCAGAATTATTTCATTTTCCCTTACCTTGTTCTTCACAGAATCTGTTTAACTGATCCACCAGGTTGTTCTGGCCGATCGCCTGTAAAATATTGATTGCCAGCTGCTTAGCTCCAGGGCCTTTGTATCGGCGTAGCATCAGATCAACCGTATCCCATCTTTCTGCCCCCTCCAGCTCATCTTCTTTGATGCCGTTTTGACCCTTCAAGATGTTGTCCTGTTTCAAAAACCATTTAAATTGTTCAAAGTCATCCTGCTTCAAGTTCTTGAGAGTATTTAGGAGCTCTACAGAAAGATTTTCCATGCTGTCACTTTTGGGGAACATCTGGAAATATGGAGACAGAAAAATATTTAGTTAAAATAAATGTCTTTAAATGAAATCCAACAAATTTACTCCAAACAAGATTGTTCTTACTTCCTGTGCTTCCATGTTATGTACAAGGGCTAAATACACAACTCATAGTTAAATTATCTAATTCTCATCACAGAACACCAAACTTTCAGAAAATGTGGGAAAGTTTCCATTTTGCTTTGTTGATTGAATTCATGTCTCCAAATCATTGCAACTGACTGATATATTTCTTTCACTTTGTTTTACTGCCTGACTTGCCTTCATGGAAATATTAGTTTAAAAACTCTTTATTCTGTAAATGTTTCTGGTCATATAATCATCCCTGCCTTGTTTTAGGTGTTTCCTGTCTCAGCGACAGAACTAATGGCTTTGGATTTAAACAAAAATCTGTTTTTAATCATGTAAAACTGTGTTTTTAAAGAGTCTGGACCATTTCTGTTGTTTTTATGGAGACGTTTATCAAACAAAAAGCAAACCTCGTTCTTTGCTTTGCTAAACATGTTAGTTTCTGTTCTTGTGCCAAGTATTTCTGTATTTTCTGCTGTTAAATCAGGCCTAAAAGTAAAACTCACCCATCGCAGTCCAATCCAGCTGTTTAAATACAGCTAAATGTTTCTGTCTGCTAACAGTACAACGGTTTCAGTCCTGTTTCAGTCTGACTTCCTGTTGACGTTACCGCCTCTTATCAGCTCCTGTCCTTGCAGAGGAGGAGCATGCTCTTCAAACTGAAAGCAGCTTCGGCAAACGTGCAGACAGTGAAACACCCATCATCATATCTGCTCCTGTTGGAGCTTTAAAGGGATCTAATATGCTTTCTTTTTAACAGGTTAGGATCTCTAGCCTGTTGAAGACAATATATCCTTTCTCTAACAGGATATTTCTGTCAAAAAGATGTATTTGTTAAAGGATAGCTCTTTACACTTATGGCATGTTTACCGCTGCCATTTTCATGTTGATCTGAAGGGATCACTGGCGAGTGTAGAACAGTGTCAATACTTTGTTTTTTTTTATTCGAATAACAGTCTAAAAGCAGTTGAAATCAAAAGAAATGACAAAAAAAATGAAAATCTGGAACGGCTCAAACGTCTGTGAAACTGTGAATTCATAAAAGTATAAACACTGTTAACTCACCACAGTACGTTTCTTCATCCGTCCAGAAAGCTGCATAGTTCAGTCTTGTTGAGAACGATTCAGTTTCCGTACTCTTGTTTCTTTCTTGCTTTACAAGTACTTTATTTTTAATCCACAGAACTGAAAAGAAATCAAACTGCCACATTTTCAAAAATGCATTATTGTTTTTACACACACAGAACTCACTTGCAGTTAATTAAGCAGGCCTGCAGGTTTTCGGAGTGCCGCGTGTTAATTATACACATTTAGCCTAAATGTGTATAATTCTGGAATAGCAGCCTGGGACGAAACATCTGTCCAAGAGCTGTAGATTGAATCCATCACATGAACTTTGACCCCTATTGAACTTTATGACTACTCTTTACAATTTCAATCTGACTAACACAAGCAGTTTTATTGAGGATATTACTACATACTGTAGATGTATTTTATCACTTTGATTTTATTTAAACATTTACACTGTGAACCTTATTTAACTTGTTAAATTACAATAATCAGTAAAAAGTTTGTCAAAATGGTAAATAAAAAAAAAATCCACAAAGCAAATCTGCTTCTTGGTAACTAATGCTATGGATGTGTGATGCACCGTAAAGTGGGAGAATTTAATCATCACTTGTTGATAGTCCAGAATAAGAATATAAGCCACCACATAGTATTGCAATTTATTATATATGTGGTTTTTTACAATTAAATTGACCAAAATACCCTGTTAAATAAAAAAAGAAAAAAAAGCAACCAAGGTTTGGACGACGTCTCAGCAGGAGACCGGAAGTGAGGAGCCCCGCCCCTTCCGCTTCAGAGTTTGGCGAAGAAGACGGCGGTCGTCCTTTTTGCTTCCTCCGACGCTGTTCATCGTTACAGGTTAGTGATGTGAAACTGGTGAGGGCTGAAACGTGGTGTAACAAGTTAATTTGGATCTGATTTCGTAATTTCAGATCCACAATTACGATCTGAAAATTACGAGCACATATTTTTGAATGTCTCAAACATTAAAAAATAAAAGAGAAAAGAGTGATTT
>NW_015113632.1:82153-83642 GCF_001443285.1 Poecilia latipinna | reverse complement strand
CTTGACATTTTTCACATCAGGTAATTGCTCTTTTGGGCTTTATGTGACTGGTTTAAACAAACCACTGTTAAATATTGACTTGGTGTGGTCATTAAAATGATGCTTACTGAAAGTTATAAAATAAAAGCCTGCACATTCCTCTCACGTAAGTGCACCACCGTAGGCAGTGGAATAATGTTAAGCTTTTTTTTATGTTTTTTTTTTCAGGATATGTTTTTTCTGTATTTTCTGTATTTTTTTTTTCTGTTTATGAACTGCCTTGCTACGCAAGGCAGTTCATTAACATTAGCACAAACATTAGCATTTCACTGTACTTGACTTAGCATTAGCCTTTTACCTAAAATAACCTATTAGTTAATTTTCTCACTTATTTGCCATGTTTAGTATACTGAATGGAGTAACTCAATGACAGACAACAAACATCCGAGTGATGCCCCACATGCTACTGATCGTCTTCATGCTAATATTAGCATTTTGGCTAATTTTACCTCATGCATTAATTTTAACATACTGAATGGTACAGGTACAGCTTAGTAAATATGCTTCTGCCTCTCCACAGGTTATTGACTACAATTTAGCTAAGCTTGGCATTGATGATTATTTTTAGCATCAGAACGCTGGTTTCCAACCGACGGTCATACTTTGGCATGCCCCGGTTAAATTTCTTCAGGAATTTTCTAGTTTATTAATAAGCTTCTTGCAAACAACCATAAGTCAGAGTATCTGGTTAGAAATAATTTAGAATGCTCATTAAGTAAAAAGATACACTCATGTGCCTAAAACTATACATTAAATTATGCATTCTGAATAACAACAGTAGCAGTCTGTCTGAACTTCTGCCAGACAAATATTTGATCAGAATAATTTTGTTCAGCTCCATTTATTATGCTACTTGTGCTAAGAAATAATTGTATTGCACTTTATAACAACCAGTCATGTTAAATAGGCATTTGTCTGCCAGTCTGCCATTCTGACAGTGTGCAGCAAGGGACATTTTTGAAATGGTATCTAAATAAATTTTGGAATATGATGACATTGTTTTTTGTTTTTGTTCTTTTTTTAAGTGACCACAATGAATTGAGTCATCACCGACTATGAGAATGTCCAGAAGAGATTCACCAAGTTTGAATTCATGAAAAGGCTTTCACCATGATTAACTATTGCAAGAACAGCTGTAATTTCTGAGCATTTCTGGACACCTTCAAAGAGCTGCTTCCAGGAAATGAAGACAAGAAGAAGATCTCCTGTTTTCAGAGCATTACAGGAAGACTATTACGAAGGAGATGGCTGACATAATCAAAGCAAAAAATGTTACTGTTGAAAGAACCTATTTTCTTAAGTTAAAGAATAAGTAATTCTGTTTTAGTTTTTCAATCAGTATTTCAGAGTAACAATATACTGACCAGACGTTAAACCCTCTGTTATCTTAGAACAGTGGTTCTTAACCTGGGTTCGATTGAACCCCAAGGGTTCGGTGAGTCGGTCTCAG
>NW_015113632.1:58930-79684 GCF_001443285.1 Poecilia latipinna | reverse complement strand
AACCGACGGGCACACTTTGGCATGCCCCGGTTAAATTTCTTCAGGAATTTTCTAGTTATTATTATTTAATATTGTAGACGTTACTTTTTCTCCCCTACTTTGTAATCAATTAAACTGCACGGTCAGTTATATAGTTATTCAAAGCCCATTAGAGCTTAAAGTATATTTGTTCATTATAACATGTCCATGTTAAATTATTTAACATAATTAATCCTCTCATTATTATTACAACTCAAAGAAATTAGTGCCCTTGAAATCTAGCTACATTTGAGAAATGTCTTTTTTTATGTACATCTGTGAGCTCTAAATTAATTGGTGAATTGTTTAATTTGGCAATTTGATACTGTCACAGTTGGTGGGAGTTGATACTGTTTACCGAAGTGAATGCTATGTGGTTGTTTGATAACACAAGGACATGATTGTACTAAGAAATGTTAATGATTTCAAGAATTTGTAATAAAGAGAGCGTTTGGGGAAGAAGACGGCGGTCGTCTTTTTTTCTTTCACTGATGCTGTTCATTGTTACAGGCTCTCCACCAAGATCAATGGGGAAGCCGAGACACATCAGAAGAAGGAGAAAAAAAAATCATTTGTTACTATTGTCCACTATGAGCTGAGACGTGTAACAGATGCACTTTATACACACTGTGAAAAGAAAAACATTGTCCAGATCCCACCTCCTATTTAATAAGATGCAGAGATTTTCATTGGGATGATCAGGATGGACGGGATTAGAAGTGAACAGATTAGAGAGAGGAAAGAGATGAAATGTTAGAAAAAAGAGATGGATGAGATTCAGAAAACCCTGAGGAAGACGGCAAAATAAATAACGGATACTGCCATCTGGTGGCACAAAGATGGTACTACAATAAACCTGTGACCCTTTATCAAATGTTTTACATACAAATAATGACAATAGTTAAAATAAAATTAGGTTTGTAATTTGCAGGCCTTAATGGTGTTAAGCCACGTCATCTGTGGGACAGATATGTGTTTGACCTAAAAAATAGATATTTTCAGACTGTTTCAAAAATACACGCGTAGCAAATATTTGTAAAAATATTGTCGACAGATTTAGATCTAGAATAAGATCTGACCCAGTGATATCCAAAAGGAATAAAAAAACTGGATTTTATTACAACCTGAACATCTTTTCTAGATAATTCATCTGTTTACCTGAAAATAATTTATCTCATCTCCTGGTAATATCCACAAAACAGTCATGACAATTACAGCTCAAATTATTTTAAAAACAGGACAATTATTGTATCAAGTCACTGTCTGTTTATTCCAACTTTGTTTTTTCAGTTTTAAGAGTGTTTGTAATAATGTGGTGTTATTAAATGAAACCAGTAATTATTCTCTCTCCAGATGTTTGAATGGATGCGATGGTTAGCTTCTGTTTTAACTTGTTTTTTGTTAGTGACTGAGATAAATGAGTTCAAACTCCCACATTGACACTTGAAGCTCATCGGACAGGAAACTAAACTAAACGTTGACTTGAGTTGAGTTTTATCAAAGGCAAAACAAAGTTTCAACAGGAATATTAAACCTTTGGCAGTAAAATATGGAGAAATTATGTGTAAAATGGAAATTTCTTTTATACTGATTGATTATAACTTTAATCACATGCAACTTTATTTTTGTAACATTATGACTTTAAACTCCGTCACAGAATCATAAACACAGTTGAATTGCTTTATTTCCATGGAGTTGGATGGCAGTGACTTTGGCAGATGACCAGAGGTGTGGAGTTCAAGCCGCCCTGATAAACGCCAGGACTGAAGAACGGATAAAGTTCCTCGGTGAAAGAGCAGTCTGAGTATTGGTGGATCAGTTCTGCAGAATCAACGTTGTAGAAAATGATGGAGCCCTCCTTGTAATCCACAAAAACACCGACTTTGTTCAATGGAGGTTTTACATCCAGGCTCAAACCAGCCGCCTTGATCGTACCTCCGCTTCGTAATCCGATGGCCCAGCGGCCGCTGCTGGGGCTCGACGAGATCGACCCCTTCCTGCCAATCGACCCGTAGACGACTCCGACGTCCCAGGCCATTTTTCCTCTCACCTCAACCTCGAAGTAAACTCTCCCAGAGGAGAAACTCTGCCTGCCCAAAACGTTGGCCGTGGTGTTGAACCGCTCCGGGTTATTGGGGAGATTCTGCTTCACGCCACCACAGTGGACCTGCTTCCTGTCTGGAGATAAAACCAGGTTGGGATGCGCCGTGTCCGGATCCAGAGTCACATCAACCGCAAACTGCTGCATTCGGATCAGCTTGGCCTTGCTGAGGAACCTCTTCATCTCTCCATCAAGCATTTCCTTCAGCTTGTCCACGGAGGCCATGACGGTTTTGCCGTAGGACGGCTGATGAACGGAGAACTCTGTGAGGTCGGAGGTTTTCACATCCTGGAGGAACTGCAGGTTGGCTTCCGTAAGGAGAAGATGATCCAGCTCCGCCTCGCTCTTCGTCAGCTCTGAGATTTCCTCCACAAGCTCTCTGATGAGCCGCTCTGCTTGCTTTTGGAAAGTCTTCTGCTTCTCCTCGACGGCTTTGGTGAGACAGGACAGACTTTCCTCGACCGACTGGATTAAAACTCTGAAAGTCTGCAGACTCTCTGCGGTCTGTCGCTCGGCAGACTTCCTGCTCAGCTCTGCTGAGCGCTGGATCTCACAGATCTTCATCTCTCTCTCTTTTATTTTCAGCCTAATTTTGAACTTCATTTCCCTCATTTTGGACTTCTGTCTTTCACTTTCACATTGGGAAGGAACAGCAGTCAGGCCTGGATTGGAGCACAAACAGTCAGTTTGACCACACAGATATTTCTGAGATTAAATGATGGCTTACAAACTGAAATTGTAACATTAATGTCAGAAATCTGAGAGGAAGGTAAAATTCTCAGATAAAAGTCAGAATTTTTAGATTAAATGATGATATATAAACTTAAATTATGTGATTTAAATCAGAAATCTCAGATTGAAGTCAGAAATCTGAGATTATCAGAATTTTGGGACATTACAACAATAACTGATCAGTTTTCATATTTACCATTTTCAAACTCCCCTCTTTGTACCGGTCTTGTGTTTGACAGACTTTGTGCCAGATCATTCCTCCCGATCTTCTCTAAAAGCTCCACCGATCTCCTCACCGCCTCGGCCTCGCCGTGCTTTTGGACCATCAGGTCCACCGTGTCCGGCCGGTCCGCCTTCTCGAGCCGGTACGCCGGGATGGCTGGGAGGTCATTCCCATCATTCTGAAGCAGCCACTTGAAATGTTTGAATTGGTCACCTGTCAGGTTCTCCAGGGTCTTCCACAGATCCTCTTTAGTGGTCGCCATTGTTGTTCAGTAACCAGCTGAAAACCTGAAAACACAAAATACACACAAAATACTAAATTACTGAAGCTTGTCTTTGATTTAACTTTTAAAAAACTATCGTAATTAAACAAATGTTCACTATAAACAATGAATTTGGTTTGGTTTAATCTGACAGGACCCAAAAACCCATGAATGTAAAACATTTGGATAGATTTGGTATTAGTTTATTCTGACGTTTGGGACTAAAGTCACCTCATCTGCTCCACCTCCAGCTGCAGTGGTTCTTTCTCTCTGCTCTGAGTCAAACCAACCTGTTCCCCTCCTGGCCTGTGGGGGCGCTGCACCAAGAACCACTGAAGGAAACGAAGACACTGAGGGCAACTTCCTTCCTCAGGAAACGTAAACAAAAGTGGAGTGGAGTCTGATCTTAGTGGTTCAAGAATTTCACTTTTGTCTTTGGCTAAAGACCATGAGCCATTTCTCCCTTTAGCACTAGGCTAGCACCTTTGTTTTGGTTGTATTTACCCAGAATGCCCTGCACTGTGGACCACTTCCTGATTTTTTTAGAGGACTCCTGTGCCCCAAGGGAGGATTCCCACCAACCCTTTTCAGTCCATTTGCCTAGAAGGTCTGGTTCATTTTTAGGTGTGTTGAAGTGAACTCTGGTTTACTTTGAACCAGAGTTTGAATGATTCTGTTTTGAAGCGGGCCAAGTGGGCCGGAGACCGCTCCAGAAGCAGGAAGAGGACCACAGCGCAGGACATTCTGAGTAAATACAACCGAAACAAACATGCTAGCCTAGCACTAGCAAGAGAAATGTATTTTAACTAAAGACAAAAGAGAAATCCTACAACTGCTAAAATCTGACGCTAATCCATTTTGTTTCTACTTTGTGAAGAAGAAAGTTGTTCTCAGTGTCTTCAGAGGTCTTCATGTTGTTTCCGTCAGTGGTTCTTGCTGCAGCGCCTCCAGAGGCCAGGAGGGGAACAGGTTTTTCAAAGGGTTTGGTTTGTTTGACCACAGCAGCTGAAAATAAAACTGGTCCTAAAACAAACTGAATCTACCAGATTCTCAGGTAGGAAAACGGTTGAAGACTGTTTTTTATTCACGAACGATTCACTTTTTCATTTCTGAGGCTTAAGTAATTCAGTATCTCCAGTTTGTTTTATTCCATGCACTTTGTCACATCCTGATGCTGTGATAAAGCAATAAGGTGCTTTATCACAGCATCATATTACTAATTTTATGACAGCTGTGTCATAAGATTAGAATTTTATAGTTTTTATTATTTTAATTATGACTTAATATGCTGCACTGTAAACTCCTGCTCTTGTTTGCTATGTTTCTTTCTTTGGCTGCAGGTACCACAACATATTTCACTTTACTGTGTATAACTCTGCAATCTAATCTAATCTAATCTAAACATTTACTGGGTAAGTGAACTGATCTCTGGATCTCAAGCTGCAGAAAAACTACAAAAACTCTCATGATTTTTCATTGAAGTCAAACTGCTGGACGGGTCAATAAACCGAGGAAGCAGAGCGAAAACGAAACCGAACCTTTGGACGGGACCTGAGCGACATTCTGTCTGATTTATCCCATCAGGACGGTTTTTATCTGCACTGGAAGCAGAACTTATCATATCTGGACCAGAAATTATTGCAGAAATGATACTGTTGTAAGTTTGAGACCATTTTTCAACATTCAAATATTAATGGAAGTGCACCAACTAAAAGATCAATAAACTTTCATTTTTAAAGAATATTCAAAACTGGAACTGGAAGACATTTCAAATATCCAAAATGAGTAAAAATAAAATGATAAATAAAATCAACAAAACAAAATTGCCCTTTTTTTTCAGAAAAATTTGGACTTTTCTAAAAAAAATAAAAGTGGAAACGACCTACTGTGTATTTGTAACATTTTCTTTTTAATAAGAGAGGCCATTACTTTCTCCTATTGGATAGGATTGTTTTTCATACGTTAGTAGATAAAATAGTCATTATGAAACTGCCTTTTGTATTTATTCGGGTTGTCTTTGTTTAAAATGAAATGTGTATGAAGCATTTACCTGACAAAGAAGCAAAAGTAGAAAATAAATATGCAAACAAAGCGCTCTATTTTACTAAAAGCCTCTTTTACATTTTATATTTATGTCAACTCTGAAACGGATTTAAAAAAAAAAAGTAATTTAGCAGTTTATCGTGTTAAAATGTTCACATTTCTGTTCATCCAAACCCGAATTTTTTTAATGACATTAAGGGGAAAATACGGGAAAATACGTTTCCCTTCTCATTTCTACGGCACATTTACGCGGTTTTTTTCTTCTTTGTGTTTTTTACAGTGGGGATTAGAGAACAAACAGCGACTGTGGTTCACCAGAAAGCAGAAGTTTGGCTAAAGCTCATCCGCAGGAATTAAGGGATTATTCCTGCAATCCAATAAAGCAGAAGAATATAAATGTTTACTTACTAAAACGGGAGTTCAGACTCGGTTCGTCTCTCGTACGCTTCCTCTTTTTCTGGCTGCTTTATGAATGACCTATAAAAGGGAGGGACATAAAAACCGGCTGGCTGTAATTCTTTAAAGCTGCCACTAGATGGCGATGAAGTCTCATTTCTACAGTAACATCTACTTAAATGAGTAACTGTGGAAAAAATGTACTTTTAGGAGTATTTTTACTATGTTGTACTTTTTACTTTTATTTGAGTAAAAGGTTTGACTCCACAGTGGCTCTTAATAACTTTGTATGTAAATTTTATATGTTAAAAATAAGAAATATGTTCAAAATTGATAAATTTAATTAATATGTTCAGAATGGGGAATTGTTCAAAATAAGGAATCAGATTAGTATCTTGGAATTTGTTCAAATACGATTGTTAGAATCAGTTCAGAATCTAGAAGTGGATTAAACTCAGGAATCTGTTCAATCTTTGAACAGATTCCTTATTTTCAACAGATTCTTGGTCAATTTGGAATTGTTTAAACAAAAAATCTTGGAATCAGTTAATCTATAATTTAGAACTATATCAGACAGGAATCACAGTAAAGAATCTGTTCAAAGTAGGGAAACTGTTAAGACTCTGGGAATCTGTTCAAAATATTAAGTTTGAAATCAGTTCAGAATCTATAATGAGGTTCGACGCAGGAATCTTTCAAAGTCACGAATTTCTTTAAAAAAAATGTTTTTAGTGTCTGGGAATACGTTCCGATGAAGTTAAGTAATTGTTTTTATAAAATCTATAATCTCCTGAGAGCCATAATCTGCTCAGATTATGGGAATCTGTTCATCTTTGGAAATCAGTTTCAAAACGGCCTCATAACTCTTCACAGATTGATCGTTTCCTCTCTAATGTCATTGCTGATATTTTCTCCAGATATTTTCTCTCTGCTTTTATTCTGGAGGTTGAAATCTGACAGGAAGATAAACTAATTCCTACATGAAAACAACTTAATCAGAACCGCAACAAAAGTTTAATTACAAAAACTGTGCATAAATACAGAAGAGGAAGGAAAACTCTTAACTCTCGTGCAGGTATTGTTTTCTTGCTTCAATAATATGCAGATGTGCTGGGACTGCCAAAGCATTTTTCCCTCCACGCCTTCCTCTGCCGCCGCTGCATTCTCTGATCCTTCCTCACACATTTCGGAGCAATGTTTCATCTGTTCACCGCCGGCTCGGCCAGATCTCATGACTCTAAACGCATCACAGAGCAGAAACTTCCTGAACATCAGCGTCACAGATGAACTGAGAAATAACTTCGTTCACACCGACCCAGCCGGTCGCACCACTTAACAAACTGGGAGGCTTTTCTGTGACAGCGTCTTTAAAGCCTTTTTCTGAGGTTTCTGCTTTTTATTTTCATCATTTTCACAGATTATAATATCAGTTTTTTTGTTTTGTCTAGCTTCTAGTGAAAATATTGGAGTAGCTTAAAATGAGGCAAAACTAACTTATAAGTAACTTTTCAGGAAGACAGGAAATTGATTTAAGTAAATAATTCCTTAAAATTGATGAAAAAATTCTAGTTTTTACAACATGGGATAAATGTCTTGTTATAAGTGAAATAATCTGCTAGTGGAACTAGAATGTTTTATTATAAAAGATTCTGGAATGAGTTCAGAATGCAGAACTAGATTAGACTCAGCAATTGGTTCAAAATAAAGAAAATGTAATTAAGGAATTATTTGAGTCTGGAATTAGTTTAGTCTCTGGAATCTGTTCAGAAATAAAGAATCTATTCAAAACATAAACTTTGAAATTAGTTTTGTTTACATAAATCCAGCTCCTATTTCTTGTTGAAAAGTTACTTATGAGTTAATTTAATCTCATTTCTAGTGTATTAAGATATTTGACCTAGAAACTAAACTTAAATTGTGTTTTCTGTTTTTGTAGTGCGGATTTGGGTATGTGAATTTAGACGCCTCATCAGAGCATTTATGTTGCTCTATCACTGAAAAATCCATTAAAACTGATTTTGTTTTAAATGTGACATGGCCAGTTTTTTTGTAAAACGTTGGTGTTTTCTGCATCTTTGAGCTGTGAGCAGGGGGAGGAGCAGCAGGCGGACGTAGAAAAGCAGCTGGAGGAAGAACATCCAGGTGAAACCGGCTCTGATTGCTGCTGCTGCTGCTGTGAGGAGCCCCAGAGAGAAACCATGGCGGTTAATAAGTGTGTCAAGTATCTGCTCTTCTTCTTCAACCTGCTGTTCTGGGTGAGTCTCACAAAAAATCATCTTTTAGTTTAAATTCAGATTATTTTTTTAAAGTTTTTTTTAAGGTGGGTTTTTGGTCTTTAGCATCTCAAATGAACCTGTTTTCTGTTCTCACCCTGATCACTTCATGTTTTTTTTAGATATATATGTTTTTTTATAGAACAGGTCATTTATTTACTTTTGCCCTCGCCCTCAAACAAAACCAGCTCAGTTTCAGGGTGTGGCCAGGTTCTCTCAGAAACTCTGGAGTCCATTTAGAGCAGTTCCTGTTTCTGCAGAACCAATTCGTCTCTCATTCAGCTGCATTTCCCTCCATGTCAACACTAATGGACCAGGCAGGCGGTTGCTCAACATAGTCTTATGGTACTTAGCCACTTCCTGGACAGTTTTATTTATTATTCCACCACTGAAAGATTTACTTTTTTCTTTTAAATGCTTGTTTTCTCCCAACAGATGCATAAAAAATGTCTGCAGGTTTTGTTTTTATCAGCAAAATGACTCATAATTGCTACTTGCCCACTTTGTATTGCGGTATTGCTGAAAATGTGCTATATAAATAAAATTACCTTTACTTAAGGACGTCTATACCAATCTAGATGCTGAAAGTGCCTCACTACACTGCAAAACCACAATCTTAACACAGATCTTTGGTCCAGCAAACATGTTGGTATAAGTGAAAAGAAACAGACTAACTTACAAGTAACATTTCAACAACACAGCAGCTTGTTTTTAAGTCAAAATGTCTTGTTTATTTGAAAGAAGCTCCTGTTTCTTGCTGAAAAGTTATTTTTAAGTTACTTTTATCTTATTTTGAGTGTGCTAAGATATTCACATGAAAACAAAACCAACATTTGCAGTGCAGATGGGGGTGTGTGGATTTCCTTCTGAATTTATGCTCTAAATTTTACATTTCTTGAAAATAAAATGATAAAAATAAAATAATCTGTTCAAAAAGGGCTTGACTTTTTTTAAAAGGTGGATTTTTAAGCTGTTTATTTTGTGTTTTTGGTTAAAACTGAAGAGTTTTGCTCTAAACGGGGCCTGCTGGTTGGTAATGGTGAATTATAACAGGTTCTGTTAACTGGTTAAACTGGTTCTGCAGCAGCTCACTGCATGCTGTCGCCATCCAGCAGTTTTTCTGGTGAAGTTCATGTCCTGGCAGACGTGACTGGCTGCTTCCAGGGGACAAAACATGTTGACCTCTCCAGAAATGTTTTAAAACTTGTTCTAAGACTTTACTGGTCACTTTGCTCCAGTTTGAGACGAAATTAAAGTCGCATTTATTCAGATGAAGAACTTGCTACTAAATGTATTTGGAACTAAACTTTAGGCACAAAAAGCAACATTTTTATCAATAAAACTAAAGCATGAATCCAGTTTGAGTTGCTCTGACCTTTGACCTGAGGCGTTATCAGTCCTTGCAAGATGTTTTGCTTGCAACTATTGATGCAAATTCACTCTGGTATGCAAATGTTGCACTTGCAAATTTTACCAGTCAATAAAACCTTTGTGGACGTCGGTCACCCACTTTTTTTTTTTTTTTTTTTTCTTCAATCTCCTCCTAATTTAACTTTTAACTTCCTGTTTCAAGATGTTGCTGTTAAAGTTGAACCTGAAAGATTTTTAAAATATTTTTTAGATGTTTTGCTTCTTCTGTTCCTACTGTCATTTTAACTCGAATAACCGACATGGAGTTCTTCTTTAAAGATACTTATAACACGATTTTATTTTGAACATTTTTAACCAGTGAAAAGAGACAAGAACTACCGTATTTTCTGCACTATAAGGCGCACCTAAAAACCTTCAATTTCCTCAAAAGCCGACAGTGCGCCTTATAATTCGGTGAGCCTTATATATGGGCCAATATTGAGCCACAACAGGTCTAGCAACTACGGTAAGCAGCCGCCGACTTCATTTGGCCCGTAGAAGAAGCGCGCGGTGCATGCTGGGATAGTTGTCAGAACGCTGGTTTGTTAATAAAGTTTGACTGACCTATCTACCTACCGACCGTCTAGAATCAGGTCGTCTGCAGGACATTTTGCACCACGTTCTCCACCAACATGCTGTGTGTGAATGGAGAAGGGTGACCATCGTCCGGCCCGGCCCAGTCCGGAAGGCTCTCCTCGCTGACTGGAGTCGCACTGTTTTATTGACATTCACTTTAGTGCAGCTCCATCTAGTGGATGCATAATGTAACTCCAGCCTCTACTGTAGCGTCTATTCTATGCGCCTTATAATGCGGTGCGCCTTATAGTGTGGAAAATACGGTAATAAAAAATACATAAAAATGCAAAATAACATGGTGGATTAAATGCTATATTTGCTAAAATATCTCTAGGGAGAAAATCATGAAAATAAATAAATTTTACACTTTAAATGTTATGTGCAGATATTTAACTTTTGTTGTCAGTCCAGCTTTTATCTCTGGTTATTTCCGTCTTTCCTCCTGAAACGCCTCCAGATCGATACTAACAGGATCTGGAGCCACTCTGCCATGTTGGACGTCATGTTTTCACAGACTGATGGAAACGTTGAGGCGGCTCCTTTATTTACTCGGAAACCAGTTTGATTTAATCTGCGTCTGTTTTTCACCTCTGAGTTGAGCAGAAATCCCAGCTCTGTTCTGATCCAGTTTTTCCATCCTGAATGTAAAACATTTGGAATCAGATGGCAGATAAAACTGCAGCCAAACTGAATGAAATCGTGACGTTTTTTCCTGCGTTGACATTTCAGAGCAGAAAAGCAGAAATGATTATGATCTGCAGTGAGGAGGAGGAGAAACAAACAAAACCTCTTCATCACAAACGGCTGAGTGTTTCTGAAAACTCTGCAGGGATCGACGTCGGCAAAGTTTCCACTGCAGCTTCATGTTTCCTTCAACGAACATGAGATTTTATTTTTACACATAATTCAATTTTAGAAGAGATATAAAAAATAAAAGTACAGCAGCTATCCAGCTGGGTCGACTTGTGATGACTTGAATGTTTATGTTTTAAACATTTAATATCTGCAAATTTAATCCTGACGAATAGAAAACTCCTTCATTTCCCAGAAAATCATTAAGATTTAAATCTAAAAGTTTACCAGAATATCAACCATTTTAAAGTGAAAATCCACTTTAATTTATTAAAAATTACTTCAAATATGAATGATTTTTTTTAAATATAAGGGGAAAAATCTAGATTAAACATGCAACATGGCTAGTCTTTCTAATTTATCAGGACTGAAATAATTTGAAGGTTTTTTTCCTCCAAAGGAAACATGACTCTCTATAACTTGAGTAAAATCAGATTTTTAATGTAATAAAAAAATGTGGTTTTGTAGAAGTAAAGAGCTTCTAAGAAATATTAAAAATACAAAATGACACGGTGGATTAAATGCTGTAATTTTTAAGCATAAAGACTAAAATACTAAATTAACAATACTGCAATACAATACATTAAAATACTGCTTCCACTGGTACTTTTGTCCATTTATTCCAAGATATGTCTTGGGGGGGGGAGGGGGGGAATCCTTTTTTTTATGTATTGGCACACTAAATGTATTTTTTTTTAAAAAAAGATATTTGCTCAAAAATCTGGAGAATACTTTTTTGCAGTGCTTCCTGATTTAATTTAAACCTTCATTTTCTTCCGTTTTGGTGGATTTCATGAGAATTTAGTCTGGTCCTTATATTTTATCATTTTCTTGTTTAATTTGTGTCAAAACTCTGCAGAAAACTCATTGACAGAAAACTGAAAACAAATTTCTCCCAGCAGTTTTCGGGTTTGACTTGTTTTCTGAAACTAATCTGGATCCAGACGCGGAGGGCAGATTATGAGAACATGACTGAACACGTTGATCTGCTGTGAATGGCTGACAATAGCCTGTGAGTCACTGCGGAGGGACGAAGATGCCCACGCAGCGAAACGCCCTGCGTTAAGAATGAACGCTTCTGTTTGAGACCAGATTAACGGATGAAAAGAAACGGATCAGTTTTTCAGAATGTTTTCCTGTAGATTTAATCTCAGTCTTTTCATATAAAAGTAGAATTCATGTTTTACAAGATTTCTAGATTATAATATGGATTAATTTTAACTGATTATCTCAGTTTAACATGTGATTTCTGAGATTAAGACGTGATCTAATGCTAATGTCATGACAGGACCACCAGCATATTGTAATCCAGATTATCTAAATTTATAATTTTAATAAACAATTGAGAGAATCCTTGTTGACTGGATTCTGGATCTTAACTTGCTGTTTTTATGTTGCTGATCTGAGATTTAAATCTCACTTTAATTATATCCATTAAATTGTTTTTATGTCCCAGATGTAATCCAAGTAATTCTCGTCTCTAGATGTTGAATTATGTTCTTAGTGGTGAACTAATAATCCATTCAGATTATGCCCTAAATGTACTTAATCCAGATTTATTCCCAACAGTCCTGAAGCTTCATATCATAGTAAATATTTTTGGTTTCTTTACGGATTAAGTTCTACTTTTACACACCTAATCTGGATTAATTGTAACATTCCTTTATTCTAGTGGAACATTCATGTTTCTGTAGTTGTAAAAAAGCCTGAAGTTTAATTGTCTTTGGAAACATTTTTGTTTTTCCTCAGCGGGCGTGTTTGCTTTTTGATTCGGTGAGGTTGCTATGTCAATCTTCAGGTTTGGTTGTTGTTTCTGTGTTTGCGTCACAGTAATCCGGTCGAGTTATCTAGAAAGAGCTCTGGGATGACTCCGCAGTCACGGCTTTGTTTCAGAGTAAACACCTGCTGCTTTGCTTCTGGGTTTCTGTCCAGTAAAAAATAGTTTCAGCTGAAACTAAACATCATTTTACAGTTTTTGGTGTTTGCTGACGAACTGGGATTCTGATGTTTCCACACAAACGGGGCGACGGTGTTTTTTTTCCCCTCAGGTGTCGACCAGCAGATCGTTCTGTTTGTAGATAAACCGGCTTCAGTTTTGACTCCCTGCAAGGTTTTTTTTTTCCCCAACTAAAACTCAGCATTTAGTTTTTCCCACCTCAAAAAATAAATACTTGGGCAAATTCAGATGAATGTGTTTAATTGTAATTTAATGTTTATTTTTTCATCCATTAACTGGACTACAATGCAGGATTAATGACTCATCTGCAACTGATGGAAAATCCTCCTTGGATGACATTTCACCTCCAGAACCGGTTTGCTGAATTGGCCTTTATATCTGCAGGTGTTTCCTGCTGCAAGGCAGAAAAAGATACTTAAGTTGATCTGATAAAGGTGCTTCTTTATCTTAAACAAAGAAGTGCTGTTTTTGTTTTTAAATGAAGTTAAAGAAACACCCTGCTGCTTTATCTAAAGTTGTTTTCAGTAAAAGGTTTTCTAATGAAAATGGATTTGAGATCTACATTGATGGTCTGAAAAAGAGCAGAAACTGAACAAAAATAGTATTTAAAACTAAAAATGTATTTGTATTGTGTACATCAAACCTCAAGGACTGAAAGTACTTCAATGGATTTAAAAAAAAATGCAGTGATTTACTCCATATTGTTTTTTATTCTGTAAGGTACAACACGGTGTCATCTGCATAACACGTGTTTCAGATAAATACGAAGGTTTTTGTGGGATTTAAGTCATCAAAATATTAGATTTTTTTTATATGTAACATTGGAAATGTTTATTTTTAATAAAACCCTTCTCACTTTTAATTCTGACTAGAACAAAGTTTTAAGTGCAGCTCATTACTTTTAGTACTTTAAAAGTGGAACTGAACTCTACTGCAAAATGATAATTGATTATGTTTTTAGCTTTATTTGGCCAGCAGTTTATGGTGGTTGTACTGGATTTACTGGTTAATTGTACGCAGCAGAGTGTGGGAATCCTTGATGTTTATCCAGTGAAAAGGTTTGGGCGGGGCGCTGCTGTTTGTAAAGCTAACAATGGATCATGTCTTCCTGTTTCTCTATTCAGAGCTTTAAAAAGTGATTTATCAATTAACAATAACCTCACCCTTTTAAAAATACTTTCAAGGATTTATTATGATGTGGAACAGAAAATCAAGAATTATTACAAAGGTATAAGAATTTCATTTTTGTCTTTTTTTTAATTAGCATTTTAAGACCAGCTGACAGCAGCAACTGTAGCAATTTAAATTTGGTTTTCCTGTTTGTCCAGCCGCCTCACCAGGCATCTTCGTCAGAGTTGCTGCCTGGTTTGTTTTTCCCCACTACTCTTCAGATTAAATATTTATTATGTAAAATCACTCCAGCACCGTGTTTACGGTGGTTTGTGTGAGCGCTGAATAATGCATGATGGAGTCACACCCACTGAGCAGCTGGACAGCAACGAAACGCTCCGTCACCTCAGAGGATTGGATTTCAAAAGGGTCGAGTTTCACTCAGTATCCGACCCAACAAATAACCTGTTGACTCAATTTCTTTTCTTTTTTTTGTGGTTAAATTATCCAAATTCCAACATGGCTGCCTCCCAAATGCAACCATGCTAGTGCAGGAAAATCAATCCAATGTTTCACACACACTGATCTGTACAACCTGAAACTGATTGGAATATAATGTGAAATGCATTAGCTTGTGTTGCTAATAGTGGTCAGCATAATAGTAGGTACAGGAAGTTCTTAAAGATGTTTTACCTAATTGGCATCCCTGATGTATGGAAGCATTTAACTGCCAGTTTGAGTAGATCTCTTGGTTTTAATGAGAAATCTCATCATTAGTTTTGCATCTCGTTTCCCAGCTAAACGTTTGTTGATCTTTGGGTTGGTAACTGATCTGTTGCAAAATATCTGGTGTACCTCCTATTGACCCTTTGCAACTAGTCACTTAATTATTCGAGGCGCCATGATGGACGTCGGAAGTGAACAGAGCAACTGACAATTTATTCATGGCTTCTATTTGTTCCAGTCTAGCCAACTAATTGGTGTTTGAACGTAGCTCACCTGGTTGGGGCTCATAGACGGCGGTTTATATAAAAGTTGCAAATAGCTAGCTTAGAAACCGACTCATGCCTCCTCCCTCCTGGGGTGTTGATCAAATTACCGACTTTGCCTAAATTCACACCAAATGATTTATGTCACTGGCATAAAAGGCGTTTCCCCTTACACCGGACCAGCATTAACAACCAGATGCTAACCAGTTTCTTCCATACATGCTGAGCTACATGACGGTGCGGCATTGTCTCCATGGTTACCAATAGTTAGACGATTACCTTCTCCTTAATGTAATATTTAATATCTTTCTAATTACACTTACTTATAAAATATATCAACGTTATTCTTCTTACCTTGTAAAAAGTGTTCGCTGTAAATCCGTGATTACACCAAGAGCTGCCAGTCATTATGATTGACGGCTGCTATCCATCGCCACGGTAACTTTCCTCGTTAAAATTATAAAATAAAATGACAAGTTTGATTTGCATCCTTGTCTGTTTGTGTCGCCGACCGCGCCGCATCCTGTGACCATTTTAAAGTGAAATCCACTAAATATAAGCGATATTAGGTGACAGAAGTCTGTTTTTAGACTAGCTTTGAAGGAGCGCATCGGTTGTTTTGATGTCCATCATGGTGGAGTGGGCGGAGTTCTGAATGTGACGTCATTCGCAAAGGGTCAATTAAGCTCTTGCAGTGGTGTTTACGTCACGTTTAGGAACCAGTTGGATGACACTAGTTTCTCTGTCCACCATTATTGTCCCAGTTGGAGTAAAACGGTTTGTTCTAGTTTAATGTAAACTGATTTGGTTCTCCAGAAAGTTTCCTCGCTCTGAACAACCTGCAGAAAACAAACTATGATGAATCTTTTTTTCCCCCTCTCTCGTTCTTCTTCAGGTCTGTGGTTGCGTCATCCTTGGAGTTGGAATTTACCTGAAAGTCACCAAAGGTGGAAACCAGGTGAGACTCCATTTATATTGATAATCAATGCATCATCTTTATCTCTGCATGCTGGGGGAAATGAACATTTCAAGTCATTTTCTTTCAACTGAAAGTCCTTCTATTTTTATTTAAATGACTTGACCAGTTCTGAAACTGCTGAATCCCATCTCAATGTTTGATTGATTCCCACCTGCTCTTTTCCAGATTACAGATCAATATCTTCCTAGTTTTGACCTCATGATCGCCATTGGGGTGATCATCATGGTGATCGGCTTCCTGGGCTGCTGCGGCGCCTACAAAGAGAGCCGCTGCATGCTGCTGGTGGTAAGAATCACTCAACATGAACTTCAAGGTCATTTTCATGCAACAGGTTGATTTACAGGAAACTGCAGGTTAATAAATGATCTGAGATATTTTTGGACTCCCTCATTAGATCCTGTCAAAACATCACCAGCAAATTTCTAGTGAACAGCAACACACTGAACTTATTTTTGGATGAAATTGGGGGAGTTATAGTCAATTAAATAAACTGACTTGCAAGAAAAATAAAAGTAGGTCTAGGCGGACCAAGAATGCTAAATTAGGTTAAATCTGATGCATGAAAACAGTCGACCTTCAAACCTCATTGGACGATTTGCATATTTTGACGTAACTGGGGTGAAAACATTTTTAGACAAGGACTCGTTATAAAAACAGTCACCAGTTATGAAACCATCAATAAACATTACATTTTGCCAAAAGCCATCAAGCAAATATCAAATGTTAAATGTTCCAGTTACTGGTGATAAAAAGCAACTCTAATCAGGTGGGTTTTTAGCTTCAATTTAAAGGAACTTGGTGTTTCTGCAGTTTTCTGGATGATGTTCCAGATTTGTGGCACATAGAAGCTGAAACACTGGAAACTTTCCTCAGGTGATAGAAGGCTGATTTTGTAACTGTCTTTATGTGACTCTGAAGGTTCAGACTTCAGCCTGATCCTTAGTTTCCAGCTGTAATAACTGAAGCTGTGTGACTCTAGATCTATAGCTCTAGATCATTCCTCTTTTGGTCCAATCATGACTCCAGTTTTGTTTCTGTTCAGAAAGTTATTGATTTGTTCTCTGCTTGTTTGGGTTCAGACTCGCCTTGTTAGACTTGTTCAGACTCACTGAGCTAGTGGGAGTGTAGATATTAAATGGGAGGCGTCCAGGATCGAACCTTGAACCCCACATGTGGCTTGATGAGTATTTACCTAAAGAAAAGGGATTTTATGCCGATAGGTTTGACTGGAGGGTAAATTAGGACTGGTTAATTATTCCCTCCATCAGTGCCACCTGTTGGACACACAAACAAAACTACCTGCTGTTTGCACGTTAAAATGTGTAATTACTACAGTTTTAATTTCATTATGAACGCTGTGCATAGGATGATGTGTGAATTTAAGTGCTGGGACTGTTGAGCCAGTAAGAAATATACTAATAAAGACATTTTGGATTCTGATGAAGAAATTAACTGCATTCATTTTGTTCCATCTCTGCAGTTCTTTGTCTTCCTGCTCCTCATCTTCATCCTGCTGCTGGCAGCTGGCATCTTGGCAGCCGTCGGGGAGGGCAAAGTAAGATGGATCCTCCCCTAGTACTGTTATTTCTGCTTAAGCGTCAACTACGTGGAGGACTGAACTTTGTTTCTGTGTAGGTGAACGACTGGATTAAGAAGAAACTGGAGGAATTAACCCCAATTTCAAACCAGAAACCAGAAGTGATTGCTGACATAGAGAAACTGCAGCGTGAGGTATTTATGCAACAAACTTTATAAATTTGATGTCTAAAAGACCAAAGTTTCATCTCACTTGTACTTCACTTTAATGCTCACGGCTTACCTCTTTAATTTTCTTTTAGTCCCTGCACCAGCTGACTAAAGATGTTTTTCTTTTATGTTTGGCTCTTTCTCACTTTGACTCGCCTGTGTTTATTAGCTGCTTCCATGTGGCGTTGGAGGCTTCACTATTAAGTTAAATGAGTAAAAATAATTTTTTGTTTGCAGCTCATGTGTTGTGGACTCATGAAGGGACCGTCAGACTGGACAAAAATCCCAGATTCCTGCAAGTGCAACTCCACTGCTCCAGCTACTGTGTGCGACAATGGAATCTACAAGGATGTAAGACGACAGGATGTGAAGAAATGATGCACTAATCTTTTAAAATAGTTTAGTTGTAAGAGCTTTCTCAGCTTGTGTTGTGACGAATGCGCCATGTTCTCGCCCCGCAGCCCTGCTACGAAAAAATCATCAGCTACATGAAGGACAATATGGAGGTGTCGTTGGGAATAGCTTTCGCAGTCGCTGCCATTCTGGTAAAAATGCACACACTGAGCTCTAAAGATGTCTAACACTTAATCTCACTTAAACCATAAATATCTAACAGCAGATGGCGCAATTACTCACAGCACCTGCTGGTAATACTTGGTACTGCACCACTTGGTCAACTGGACAGAATCAGATGGTCTCTTCTCTTCGACTTGGCCGAAGAGAAAAGACCATCTTCTCTTCGGATTTAGATTTAGATCTGGACATGGGAAGAGTTTTTTTTTTTTTTTTAACAGAAGAGGATTAGGGCCAATGGTTAAAAAAAATATATTTTTTGCTGTCAGAATACGGACTTTTTTTTTTCACAAAATTTTTATTTGTTTCCCCTTAGAATTGAGATTTTCTAATTCTATTGCATTGATAATTTCCTGGAGTTCGACTCTCCATCCTGGTATTTTAAAGTGAAAATAACATTATATATATATATATTTTTTGTTGATAAACTGTTTAAAATGGGTTATTTAAGGTTCTATATTTATGTTTCAATGTAAATTTTGACATTTTCATGCATTTTGTCTAGTTTATTATGTTCCCTAAAACCGGATTGACACCAAAATATCTAGCACCTCACACATCTAGTTTTAATATTTTTTATGCTTCTAGTTGCCAACAGACCTGAAAGATCTTTTAGCTTGTCTATTCCAGTATTTCTATACTTGTTAAATTGGTATGTTTTTCTCTGCAGCTCTTCGGCATGGTCTTCTCCATGATGCTCTTCTGTCAGATTGGGAGGAAAAACGCTGCCGACACTGCTTGAGTCGCCTCCAATCAGCCTGTTCCTTCCTCATAACGCCTACCCAACAACAGAGCTAATGAAGTTTATTCAGAGCTTTTATTGTGAAGGAGCATGTCACTATATCTGCCAGTATATATATCAGTAAGATGTTTCAGGAGCAGGAAAGATAAATAAATAAATACATGGTTGTTTGATCTGCTCAATTTTATTTTTTTATTTTTTGGTGAAACTAAGTACTTATGTGAAATTCTTAACATTAACCAGTGAACTGTTGGAGTTTTATTTAAATGGCTGCCTCAATAGCTTTTATTGCTAACACTTCAGCAAAACCAAAGTTAATTGGATTTGAAACTTTTCTTTTTAATTTTCTCATAAAAACCTCATCCTTAGATTGTTTTAATTTTTATTGCATTCTAACTTTTAAAAAAAATATTTTTAACTGGGCAACAGCAGGCTTCCCTATATTGTTGCATGTGAATGGTTATTTCTCAGGAACTTGTACAGGTTTTAATTTACTTTTAAAATCTGTACTGACTTGTTTTTGGTTGAATATTTTTTTTTAATCCATCTAACCATGTAACATAAAATGTCTGTTTTCTATTCAGGAGAAATAAAGCTACATACAAATAAAGCCAGACTGGGTGCGTTTAATTTGGATTGTATTGGTTGTGGAACTGTACTTTTTTTTTTTTTTTTGGCAGAAATTGACTTTGGCAAATTAAATGCAGGGGGGTTTATGGAAATGTGTTTTTTGGCATCAGCCTGTTTCCATATTTCATAATTTGTGAAATGGGACTTTCAGAATGTGGAGTCTAGTTTTTGTCTTTTTCCAGAATCGTCTCCTTAAATGTTTTAAAAGAAGCCTTTAATTTCTTTAAGTTTTACATATTTATATTGGGGTTTTTTATGCCTGACTTTAAAATTGTCATATTTTTCATTGTTAAATCAGACTTGGTGCTTATTTACTCAGCACTTAAATCTTTTCACAATATTTTACTCATGAAGTAGATTTGTACTTGGGGGCGGGCAAGGTTTTTTGTTTTTTGTCTTGTTTTCTGAGCCACCTCTCGTCAGATCCTCTCAAATGAAGATTTTATTCAGACCCTCATGTTTGTAGCAATCATAGACATAATGTACTATATTATGTCCCTAAATATAGTATATTATGTCTATGGCAGCAACCGGCAGGACCTCTGCAGTAAACCGGAAGTCAGGTGTTTCTCTGCTACTCGTGAAGAACCGACAAAATGGAAGCCGTCACCTTGGAAACCAAGATCGGGATCTTGGTGTCCGGTTAGCCGAATGCTAACATCCATTTACAGTCACTCCTCACGTATCTTTGCTAAATCTCAGACGGAAAACATCCCAGGGGATCCAAACGACTTCTTATTGAAACTACTGACCCACCGTAGCTCACTGCTGGAAATGGAGGACTCTCCGACGTCATGCTGCTGGTAAGCTAACTGCTAACAACTTTATGATAAAAGCGACGGAGATTTTATTTACAATGTTAGATTACGATGGAGCTAAATTGGGACAAAATTTGTTCAAAGATCAATTTTAAAATAATTTGTTTCAAATCGTTTTCTAAATGAAACTTTATGGCCCCAATTCAACTCCACAGTTATACAATTTTTTTATGAAGAGTGCCAAATTAGTTTTCATGTTGGTGACTATTGTATGGAGCTAAAACTGTTTCATAATTCACAAATGCAAAATGCATTATCTTAAATAATTTTACTAGATATTAAAATATGCCTTCTGTTAAAATTAATGGAGGCTTTAAAATGTTT
>NW_015113632.1:54968-55451 GCF_001443285.1 Poecilia latipinna | reverse complement strand
AACACATTGTATTGCCTACAGTGCAGAGCTTGTTAAATACTAGCACAGCAGAGCTATTATTTAATACTAGCTCTGCTATTAAATTAGACTCAAATTGTAAATTTGAGTCTAATTTCAGGTGAATATAAGGAGCTGTGGTCGGGAAACTCTTGTTCAAAAGAATAGAAGAAAATAGAACCAAAATTTAAGTGACTAATTTTACACCCCTGGAAATAACACTTTACTTTGAAGTGACTTCTTATTTAATGACTGAAACTTTTTTGAAATTTATACTCAACTTTTAAGTTGCTCCGAGTATCCTAATTATTAAATAATTTAAGATTAGGTTTTTCTGGGGTTCAGAAATAATGCAACACACAGGCACATTTCTCCTCTAATGAGGACATAATGTCAGTTTTCCTTCATTGACAGCAAAAGAATAAAATACAAAAACTGGTAAAAGCTGACAAATGTGATGTGTAAAATTCTGTGTAAAAAATAAAA
>NW_015113632.1:48128-51248 GCF_001443285.1 Poecilia latipinna | reverse complement strand
TTAAGCTAAGTATATTTTCTCTGTGTGGATACAAAATGTTAGTTTTTGTTTCAATAGATGTAGTAACTAAATGTGACCAGCAGGGGGAGCGCTAGTAACGAGCAAGAGTTTTAAAGGCAACATATTTATCTGTTCAGCTCATCAGAAAGTGGAGCTGAGACTGGATTAATTTTAAGACTGAAGCCACAAAGTTTGAAGGACACATTTGAGAATTTGGAGAACTTTAACATGACTTTATAAGGATTTTTATTCCTTTATAAATTTAGCTGCTTTTGTTTTCTGCAGCTCTCTGGCATGGCTTCTTTTTCCTTCATTTCAGGTAGATGTGCACCAAAAAATTATCCTAACTCAACAACAGAGCTTTTATTGTGAAATCCCCAATTTTTAGAGTTTAATTACTTAATAAAATAAAGCAATGTTTAGATTTTAAAGGCTTCCACATGTTGTGTACAGTTGATCTTGTATTCATTTACTTTTTTTTAGTATACTGGGTAGATTTGATTTAATGTCATCCGTCTAAATCTGTCACATGATGCACAACTTGAAATTTTGTTTTCCATTTAAGAGAAGTAAAATTAGTCATCATGACTTTATTTCAACTTTATTCTCCTACAACGTCTTGTTATACAGTTTTTAAAAAAAAATCTTATCACTTGTAATTTTGGACTTTATTCTAGTAACTTTTTTAGTTTATCTTGGTATGAAATATACAAATGGATTTAACTTCTCGAATTAAACTTTATTCTTGTTTGACTTCTCATGAAGTTGAAATATTACCAGAATAAAGTCGTAATATGTCAGTATTTCAAGAATAGTCATTATTTTATTTTTGTATTATTTCAACTTTATTCTCGATTTATCGTAATATTACGACTTCTTATGCGTTTATTCTTGCTATGACTTTTCGTGAAGTTGAAATATTACGAGAATAAAGTCGTAATATGAGGAAAAGGTCAATATTTCGAGAATAGTCATATTATTCTTGTTTGACATTTTGTAATTTTGACTTTATTCTGGTAATATAAAAAAATTATTTGCATGGATTATTACCAGAATTAAATCCTAATAGTACAACTTATCGCATTATTTAAACTTTTTTCTCATAACACTATAATTTTATTCTTGTAATTTTTCTTTTCTGTTCTTTTTAGCGTTGATCTAATACTTTGTCGCAGTTTGTCTCCCCCTACTGGCTGAAGTCTTTTTTTCCTGTAGTGCTTATTTGAGCGTTTAATTTTAAACATTCTCAGTCATGGTTTGTGTTTTGCTTTAAAAAGTCAAACTTTACGGAGACGAATGCTGGTGTTGACATTCGCAGGCTGGACCTGAAGTGGAGCAGCTGTGATGGTGTTTACGTCTCATCCGACGGATGGATGCGCTTTGCTTTACCGTTTTGAACAGCTGATGTGTGTGTGAGTGTGTGTGAGCTTTGGAAACAAGCAGCAACATTAATGTCTGCAACACGCAGTCGGCCTCTCCCCCTCTGGTTATTTTTAGTCTAAAGTCAACACAGCCCGGCTCTTAATGACCGCAGGATTCCTCTCTGCTTCGCTCTGCTGCTTTGGTACATTATTCACCCTAAAAACAAACTGATTATTGGTGTATTTGGTTATAAAGTTAAACAAAACTGCACCACTGATGGAGTTTTCAGCTCCTTGCTCAACATTAGCTATGCGTCTGGTTATTGTACTGCCCTCCTTCGATTTGGATCGCTGCTATTCTTCGTCGTAAAACTATAAAAAATGGTGTCAGGTCCTCCCAAACAAGGGTTTTGTTTCTGCAGACAGACCCCACTCCTGTATTTTATTTATAGCAACCAGCACAACCTCTGGAGTAAATGGGACGTCTGGTTTTTCTCTCCGACACACTTAAACCGAGGAAATGGGAGCCATTACCTGGGAAACCAGGAGCCGGATCGTTGAATGTGTCAGATTAGCTTAACGCAAATATCCATCCATGGTCGATTCCCATACTGGCAAAATGTCAAGGGGTTTGGATCGTCACAAGTTGGAGAAATCTAGGCTTTAGAGCTGAATACCTTGTCCAGAATAGATGAAATTCCTCAAAAACGTTTCAAAACTAATGAAAATTCAAAGTTCAGCGTGTGAAAAAGAAAATGGAGGGCTGGAGAGTTTGATGTTGGAGGCAGATTTAGATGGTGTGGCGGTTTAATCTGGGTTCTGGATGTCTGAGTTTCAGTGGAGCAACTGAATCCAAAGCTTTTTGGCAGGGAGAATGAAATTGTGCCTTCAGCTCTTTATACACCAGGGATTGGGCGAAAACAGCTAGCATATGGTCTGAAACACGGCATCATCTGCGTATCCATAGCTACATCCCACAGCAGGTTTGTTTCCCCTCAACTCTGATTTCTTCACTCCAAAAAATCAGATTTGTGCCTCGTCCATATGTGGAACTAAATCACATCCATTGCATTTTATTCAACTTTTATGGCATTGATGTGAAACGTGTCGTAATTCTGCACCAGAAGAAGATGAACGAAATAAATCTGGACAAAAACAATGGCTGGAAATTATAATTATTAAAATTCTGAACTTTAGCACTTTATCACTCTTTGCTGTAAATACGCATAAAAGTGGACAACTCTACAGAAACTCCATAAAACAGGTTTCCTCTAATGGTAACATTTGGCAGTGAGCAAATGAGGTTGCTTGACAGCGCTAAGCCCCGCCTCCTGACTCTGTTTTTACAGCTGCTACTTCCTGATGACATAGCCTGCCAAGAATGCTAAGGGTACTTAGCATAAGCACTAATGATGGCAGATAAACGGTTTTCCTGTAATGTTAAGTTGGTTCTCAGCCATTAGCACATTTAGCATCAAGTAAACGAGGTTGATTGGCAGCGCTAAGCCCCGCCTCCTGACTCTGATTGACTGTTTTTGGTGCATTTCTTCAGACAGAGATAGTAGTTGGAGGAGCTTGGTTTTTCTTTTCACGGATTCTCACTACATGGTGACAGAGTAAATAAATACATAAACATATTTTTGTAAAGGTTGCATCCTGCAGCTTGATGTGTGGGGAGAGTTTAGGACACAAACATAATAGCAGGAAAGCGGCTAATGGGCTTTTTGCACCTAAGGCGTTGACGTCACATCTCCAGGAG
>NW_015113632.1:0-44095 GCF_001443285.1 Poecilia latipinna | reverse complement strand
AAGGCCATTTTCAATAGATCGGAAACAATCGAGCCGCTTTACCCCGAACGCGGAAGCTGAGGTGCAAAGAGCCCATTGGTGAGAACAACAACAGCATTAGCATCATGACTGGTGATAATGATCCTGAGATTTTTCAGGAGTCCAGCTGTTGTTGATATGTTTTAGATAATCAGATCTACTGTCGTCATTTAGAGCCGCCATCTTTAATCACTTCTGTTAATTAACCTCCTCCCTTCTCTCCTCTGCTCAGCTGGTATTCCAAACTTGGTCATGTTCTTCTTTCTGCAGCCAAACACTCCCTAGCTTTAAACAACATTCACACACACACACACACTCTCTCTCTCTGGCTCTCTCTCTCTTCCACACACACTCGGCTCTGTGCTCTTTCCGTTCCAGCTCGGCTCTCAGACGGCCGTCATCATGGCTCGCTGCTGGAGTTACTTAAGAGGACTCTCCATCTGCGTCACCGTGCTGCTGCTGGTAAGCTAAATGCTAACGGCTAACGACTCCATCTGAAGTTTCCATCTGTAACGTCAGATTAACCAAACACGAAAATCTAAATGTTAAATTTGGTGAATATCTAATTATCTTCCTAAAACGCTTTCCATCATCAGAGTTGACATTACATTGTTTTTCTTTTAGCTGATACTGGCGTTAAAAACGTCATCAATTATTACATCATCAATATATTTTACTTACTTTTTTGTATGGATGTTTTTAATTCAGATTTTCATGTTTATTTTCATCTATATTTTTTATATGAGAAAATGAAACAACATAATTAATCAGCTTTCAACAATTTATTTTATTTAACAATAATATTGAGCAACATTTTTTTATTACAATTTTTATTGTATTTTATTTTTATTACAATAAACAATGTAGAAGTGCAAAACTGAAAAATTTAAGAAAAATAACGTCGGGCTATTGAGACTCTGCTTTATATACATTTCCTTTCAGAATTAATTTAAATATTTAATATTTTTTCTAGTTACAAACTCAAAGATTAATATTTTTTGGCAAAAAAATGGTTGATAATTCAAATGTTTACAGAAGGTTTTGACTATTTTTCATTTTAACATAACTAAAGCTCAGTCAGATTGGATGGAGGACATCTTGAAACTTGAACTTGGCTCTAGACTTTGACTAGACCATCATCCACCCCAACATCCAACAGGTTTTCTTCCAGGATTTTCCTGAATTTATCTTCATCCAACTTCTCCGTCCCTCCTAAAGGATTAAATCCCACAGCATGATAGTGCTAACACCATGTTTTACCATGAAGAGGACGTGTGTAAGCTGATATAAACCAGTACATGCATGGGTTGGTAGAAAAGGTTTCTTTCAACAATCAGTCATATTTACTGTAAATGTATTACAGTTGAGCTGATATTAAATTTCACACAGGTTGATTCGATTCTCTAATTAAGTGACTTGATTGCAGTTGAGATGTTTTTAATTAGATTATATCTCTTTCCTAAATAGGTTGTTTAAGTCATGAAAAGCTTTTCACTAGATTGTCAAACAGATTGAGGTTGTAGATATTGTCAAATATGTTTGTAACAATAAACTATTTAAGTTGTTCTAAATAAATGACTTTAAGAGAAAATTCAGATGTAATGAATGTCAGGAGGTGGATCAGTAAGGAAACAGGAAAATCACCAGTTTTGCAGATGATGCTGTGTTTTCTTTAAACGAGTTTTCTGATTTTTCCTACAGAAATTAAAACTCCTTTAAGTGACGCAGTAAAACCTTCATGTTACTTATATTATTTCTTATTTTTACCTGACATTTGTGATGTCATCTAATCAGCTAAGCTCCAGAGGATCCAAACAAAGTTTACCGGCTTCGTGTTGGTTGGAGTAGAAATTTTGAAAATCTGTTTGTGAAATAAAAACTCATCCATGTTTGCAGCTGTGTTTATTCTGACACATCTAATATATTTTTACTGTTATGTTGGACAGTACCGGTATGCCTGAGCATGTTTGTGTAATTAGCGGTTAGTCTTTCCTCATTTCCTCTTCTTGTCGTCTTCCTGCTGACCGTTGCCTCATTTCTTTCATTTTCCAGAAAATTCTCACCTTTTTGTTTCCACCTCGCATATTTTACGACATTTCTTCACTTTTATCTCGGCCCGTTTCCAAAGCTCGCCTGCTGGCTGCTTGTCCACCTTCCTTACTGCAGCCCTGTGTGATTACATTGGCTTCTGTGGCTATTTTTATTTTAATTTCTACCGTTTGGAGTCACTTTTTCCTGCTTCCTGTTCCTGTTGCTGAGCTGCTTATCGGCCGATTGCAGTGATTCTGTTGAATGTTCCTTTTGACCGTAAAGCTCATGAGACTTTCACTCCCAGGCTTAGGATTTTACTGTTGAGGCTCATTTTCTGATTAGGTTCAGATTAACCGCCTGGTTTCTTTTTTCATGTTTTAATTTGGTTTCTAACTGGATTTGAAGAGCTGTTGGTCACATTGTCTTTACCTCTATTGTCTCTCTGCGGTTGCATACCTTTACATCTATTTTAAGTTTGTTGCCAAAGCAGTGAGGAATCTGCAGTCGTCCACATTTAAGACCAAATGTAGCTGAAACCAGAGCTGACTTTTTCATATTAAACCTTTTTAATGTTGGTTTAGATTATTTCCATTTGCTGAATAGATTTTATACATTGTTCTCAATGTTTTATTTTTCCTTTGAAAGCTTTTCACAATCGTTTGCTGGATTTGTGTTTCCAGGCGTTGGCCAAAGTAATTACTTTTTATTTCCTTACTCTGTTTTGTGACCAACTTCATGGTCTTCTGGGAGTTATTGTCCATTTCTGAACCCAAGCTTTGACTTCCTGGTTGACGTTTTTAAATGTTGCTTCAACTTTCCAAAATTAAGGTCTGTTTAATAATGTCTGTTTGTGAAGTGCACCAATCCTCCTGTTCAGTCCCCTAAAGTCGTATTTGTGTAAAAATAGCACCACAACAAACATATTTTTACTCAAGTAAAAGTAAAAAGTAGCCAACAAATTACTCTAGTAAGAATAAAAATTACTCAAGTACTGAGTAGCTGATCAAAACATAAAATAGTTAAATTAATTACATCAACAAACGGACCAAAGTATAAAGTTATATTCAAAATTTTGCTATTCTAAATGGCAAAATTTCAGAAATAATTTATATAAACAATACAGTTACAAAATAACAAAACAAGACTGCAGCTGCAGCTGCGTGTCTGGTACATTGCTGGTTAAAACATTCACTTTTTTCGGTGGCTATTGGTTCCAATCCTCTGTAGATTATCCTGGTGCTCAGCTCAGACCTGGAAGTTTGTTTTTCTCTCTGAAACAGTTTGATAAAACTGCAGCTGGGAGTCGCTGAGCCTCCAGGCTCCCAGCTGACGGGACTCTGCTCCGGCTCTCTTTCCCCCTCGGGATGATGAGCGTTTCCAGAGGAATGCTGCCGCCGTTAGGCTCCGCCCCCTTCGGGAAGCGCCATGACTCCTCTCTCTGGCTCTGCAGGTGTCTGGTGTGGTGATGATCGGTGTTGGATTCTCGTCAATTGAAGGAAACGTACCCGTTGCCCAGGTAACCACGCTGACACTTAAACATAACCTCACATTTTACGGCTTTTTCCTGCAATATTTGTGAATTTTATTGACTATTTTATGTAAATGAAAGAATGAAGTTTAAGCTTTTGACTTTCATCTGTGTGTTTTGAAAACATTAGAGCTAAAATTTGTTTATTTTAATGTTTTTCTGGACAAAATTGGAAGAAAAATGACTTGCTAATCTGAAAGATTAAGATATCCAGTGTTTTGTTTTTACTTGTTGTTTAGCCCTGCTTCTTTTTTCCTTTCACTAAACTTTCCATTAATATGCTTTAATACATCCAATTTCTGTGACTTACTCTTCATTTGGAGTCTCTGGACAGGTAATTGGGGCCATGATTGAACATTTCTGTTTTCAAAATGATTTTTATTTGTTTTACGTAACATCCTAATTTTCTAAGTTTTATATTTTTAACATTCTTAAGCCAAAATCATCAAAGTTACTGAGATAACATTTTCAGTTTGGTTAAATAAATCTCTCGTATGAAGCTGACATTACCTGTATAGTGAATTCTGCCAGTGATTGTTTTTCTTTTTAAATCTGTTTCAGTTGTTCGCGCAGTTATCGATTAGCGACGGTTTATTGGCTCTGCAGGTGTTCGGTCCGATCACGGTGGTTCTGTCTGTTCTGGGCATCAGTGCTGCGGTTTCAAACTACAAACCTTTGCTGCTGCTGGTAACTTAAAATATATAGTTTTATTTTATTATTTTGAACATCCAGATTGTTTGGGTTATTTTAAAATATGTTTATTTAAAATATTGATCTCCAGTGATTTGATTAGATCTGACTTTAATTATATTTTCTTAACATTTCTTTCATCAGAACCGGTAAATAATAGTTTTAATGTAATAATCTGATGTTCTGCAGTTTTCTGCTCTGATTTTTGTGGAGTTCGTGGCTCTGATGATCGTCGCCTCTCCGTTGGTTCACGTTGAAGCCGAGGTATCGCCTTTTCTGAGTCACTGCTGCCCCCTGCAGGGCTGCAGAGTTCATTACAGTAATTTCATTTAAAATTGCATTTTAACGAAATAATCTTTAATATTCACCATGTGTTCTTGTTTAGCAGATTGTTAATCTGGCTTTGAGGTTCCTCTCTTTGACTGGGTTTTGTTGGTTCTGGTTCTGCAGGTGAACATCGCTGTGGAGGACGTTTTCCTGAACGTCACTCCTCTTCACACAGCTGAGCACTTCATCCAGACGGAGCTGAAGAAACTCCAGAACTCAGTGAGCCGCAATATTAACCAGGGATTCAGGCTTCAGTGTTTCAGTTCACTTTCCTTTTTAAAGTTAATTTTTATTCTTTAATGACATTTTTTATTTTAATCTAATTAATTTACTTATTTTTCATTATTATAATTTTAAAATGCATTATATTTTTAGCCAGTTACTCTTCCGCTTTAAATTTTAATTTTTAAAAAACTATTTTTAATTATTTTGTAACTTACAAAAAATATTTTTTATTTTTTCCAAGTTCACGCTTCGTTTTAAGTTTTTGTATTTTTATTTAATTTACGTTTTATTTTTAAAACAATTTTTTACTTATTTTTGAAATTCAAAAAAATATTTGGAGGCTATTTGAATAGCCTTCCTGTTGCAGCTTGTTTTTTTTTTTCTAATACTGATTACCAGTAAAAATAAATTTCTCTGCGGTGAATGTTTGTTTCCTAGGATTCCTGCTGCGGTTTAAGAAGTTTTGAGGATTGGGGGAATCACCTCCCTGACTCCTGCTCATGCACGCCCCCTGCTGGCCTGAGGTTAGTTCAGCGCAGTTTATGGCATTTTATGCATAAACTGCCATATAGATTATAAATGGCTTATAATATAAAAAATATTATCAATTTTTTTCTTTTGCCCACATAGTTTTAATACTTTTGCCGACTGAAGTTGAAAAATGCATTTTTAATTGGAACCAATCATGCTGAAGGAACACAAACTCCTTTAATTATTTTAACAGAAAAACAAAAGGAAAAACCTCCCAGCAAACTTGACCAGGTATTTATGATATTTGCATAAAAACTGAAAGTCTTATGACAGAATAAATAAATTAAAACTTTTAGTTATCAGGTTATGAACAGGATCTATTCAACTGGTCCATCACATGTGAGCTAACTGCTGCCCCCTGCAGGCTGAATAAAGCATTTACTGCAGAACCGGGAAGGTTCCTCTCAAGACAATTAAACTAAGGAAAAAATAACTACAATAATATTTAGACAATAAAGTCGAACGAGAATAAAGTGAAACACTAACAGGATAAAATCTGAATATTTTCAGAAGAATAAAGTTGGAATTTTACCAGATTAAAGTCATAACATTACGACATCTCGTGGGATCACTTTATTCTTATGAATATACATTTTATTTTCTTATCGCGGTCCTGACCTGTTTCCTCTGTGTTCCTCAGCTCTCAGACCAGTAACTCCAGCTCACTGGGATCCTGTGTGATGACTGGAAAAAGTCGTCATCCTTCAGATAAACTCTGGGTTCACGCTGAGGTATCGCCGCTTCTCTCACAGACTGGTGATGTTCTGTCTCTCCGTCCCTCTGAACCAGTTTTGTTCTGATCCGTCTGTCGCTCAGGCCTGTGGTCCCATCCTGAAGAGCTACCTGGGATTCCCGATCAAACTCCGGATTGGAATAATCTCTGCCTTGGCCACCATCGCGGTAAACCAGAAGCTTCTTCTTGTTATTGTTTTCACTGTTTTATGGAGCGAAAACACTGAAAATATTACACTCAGAATGTCACAACGTGTAAATGGATTCTGTCTGATGGTCTCGTACATTTAAATAAATATCTACTTTTGGAAATTTGTTTTTACAATAAGAGGATGGGAAATTATTTAAAAATGACAACAGCTCTAAAACCACATTTCTGGTCCTTTACTGTCATTTTTGTGGAAATTCAATGCAAACATTTCTGGAAAAAATGAAAAACTGTCAAAAATTTGCATTTATATTTTAAAACATGAGCTGGTTATTTTTAATGTTGTGTATGTTTGTAAATTTAGCTCTATTTTAGGACGTGAAATGAAGATAAACCTACAATTTTTCGAAAACAGGATATTTTTTTTCTTTGAGGGATAGAAAATTATGTTGTGTAAAAAAAGCACATATATCTGAGCATAATGAGAAGGAAACCAGATGTGAAAGCATATTTCTGGTTCTTTTGCTGTCATTTTTTGTGAAAATTTAATGCAAACATTTCTGGAAAAAAGAGAAAAATTGTAAAAAAAAAAAAAAAAAAAAACTGATGAAAATGTTGCATATTTCTAAAAATATTTACATTATTATGTTTCATGGGCCGTTTCTTGAGGTTCCCACTTGTGTGTTGGACATGTCCCAATGCAGTGTGTGTGTGTGTGTGTGTGTGTGTGTGTGTGTGTGTGTGTGTGTGTTGCAGATAACCGCCATCGTTCTGTGCCTGGTTCTGGGTCTGGAGGATCGCTTAAAGAAGCCTCCGGTTGAGATAACGATCGACGACTTCAACAGAGTCAAATATCAACCCAAACCTTCCCTCTCCTGACCTCTGACCCCTCAGCCACACAGAACGGACACTGATGCTAACATGTAGCCTTTAAGTGGAGCTAGCGAGAACAACACAGGAAGTGCTGTGAGGTTATAAACCAGAAACGGGTATCATTCATTTGGACTTTCTTAGTTTCCACCATCATGGCTTTTCATTTTAGTTTTTCACAGATTTATTTGTTTAAACACAACTGAGAGCACAGGTTTGAATTCCCAGCGTATTTTCTCTGTAATGCAGATTCACTCTCCCACTAAGGTAAAGTCTCTCTGATGGTCCAGTGGATTCGGTTCGATTTGGGACCAAAGTTGCAACATTTGTTATGTTTTCAGCTGCTGAGTTCCTCTTTACAAACCAACCAAACCTTTAGAAAAACCTGTTCCCCTCCTGGCCTGTGGGGGCGCTGCACCAAGAACCACTGAAGGAAACGACATGAAATCCTCTGAGCACAACTTCCTTCTTCACAAAATGAAAACAAACATGGAGTAGCGTCAGATTTTAGCGGTTGTAGGATTTTTCTTTAGTCTTTTACAAAAGACTACGAGACATTTTTCTCGCTAGCGCTAAACTAGCATGTCTGTTTTGATGTATTTACCCAGAATTCCCTGCGCTGCAGTCCACTTCCTGCTTTTGGAGCGGTCTCCGGTCCGCTTGACGTCACATTTGCACCAGAGTTCACTTTTTTGTTCAATTTCACATTCACTTCTCTGAAACAAACCAAACTTTGTGGGGTTTTTGATTTCTCTTCTTCTTGGAAGAACTGGAAGAGTTCATTCAAATAATTTGGTTTCCAGATATTTGGGTACCAAAATTCATAAAAGTATGAACATTTAGGAATAGTTCACGCACTTCTGATAACTCCACTGCAAAACCACCAAATGTTACCAAGGTTTTGTCTATTTTTTTTGTGGCCAAATTAAAATTAAAAGCCCAAATTGATAACTGCATTTATGAAAACATGAACTTCTAATTAGAACAATTTGCACATAATTTTGCACATTTTCTTTAATGACACAAATTTCTGCTGTTTTTTGTTGTTGTTGTGTTCTTGGGAAATCTTGTCCTACAGAGGCTGAAGAGACCCTGGTGCTGGATCAGGACTCCTGTTCTTTATTTTATAAATGGGATCCAGTGTTGAAAAACTGCTTAACCTTAAAGTGTTTCTATGTTTGCAGAATATGATTTAAAATTTAATATATAGAAAAATGCTGTCTTCCTGTCTGAAGTGTGCTTTGTAAATAAAATGAGTTTACTTTAAAGTTAAATCAGTGTTTTGTCTGCAGTTACATCTAAATGCCACAAGGTGGCAGAAGCAACTGATGGGAATTTTTCAAATCTGAACCTTTTCTCTTAATTTTAATGATTAAATTCAAAAGAAACGACACATATATAAAATTATATTTACAGTAATAATTAACTCTTAACCTTCAGTCAGTTTTGATTGAATGAAGGGAGAAAAACTAAGTTGCATCAATCCGAACGCACGTTTTACGTTCAGGAAACAAAAACATTGAAACACGTTAAATATTTGGTCAATGTTCCATTAATTAAAGCAACTCTGAACAGGTTGGTGTTTGTTTACCACGTATTTCTTACGCTTGCTTCTCGGAGCACCTGGGGTTTGCAGCTGAGTGGAGTCACATGCAGGGTAATCTGGGGTTAACCACATCACTCTGCATCAAATGCTCTGATTCTGGAGTTCTCTAGAGCTACATCAAACTATACAGAATATTACAATGACAAACTGAACTTTTCTTGTTTTAGGACAGTCAGGATTACCAAGATGTTTTCTAAATGCCAGAATAATGAGAGACTATTCACTTAAATTACTCATCTGGGAAACAAAGATGATGAGCTTGGTAAGCATCTGACAGGAAGTGACACATTAAGACAAAGAAGCTTTAGACTCCAGCTGAACCTTAAAACCTACGCTAGCTCATTTGAGTAACAGATTGTTAAACTGGACCATGAAGGGCAGTGAAACTGACACCCTGAACCCCCTGACTGTTCACACGGACAGGGAAGATGAAACGTACCGACCAGCTGCATGTTGTTAATGTTATAACTGGACCTAAACACACCAGATTCCACAGCACATCTAAAAGTCATAGTCAAGCTAGCATAGCTGACCAAATTTCCTCTTCTGACCCATTTTAGACTTTTAATTAAAACATTTTTCTGACTTTATCTAACCTTTTTTAAGTTTTCTCCTGCTTTCGTGGCCTTTGTTTATTGGTTGTCAGACAGGAAGTGGGTAATCAGAGGGGGCAAAGGTCAACAGACTGGGACTGAAACCTGCGACTAAGGCCTCTGTATATGAGACGCAGACGGTTATATTTCTGAAATCGAAACGCTCATTAGTGTAAAACCTTTATCCATGAAGCTGATTATGTCCATTTCTCTCATGTTTGTGCCAATCTTCTCTACTTTTCTCTTCTTGGTGAAGTTTCCCTTTCAGCTGCCTCTAAATGGGGTCACTGGTTTTGTTACCAGCAGAAATAATCTGACATCAGCAGCCAGAAATGTTTTTGAGCCAGTCCAAAACCTGCCTGTTAGCAGGCAGGTTTTGGTTTTTCGTTGCTGGTGTGAAAACCACATTCAGACGTTAACATTTAACTTCGTCTTTAAACAGCCAAGCTCTGTTGTGGAAAAAAGTCAATGCTGATTTTGGTCTTTGCAGCTTTGTGTGAGTCTATTAATGTCTCCAATATTATTTTCCCGTTTTTGTGTATTATTGTTAAAAATATTTCTTTAATTCTGCTTGAAAAAGTCTTGAAGCGTGGAAATGAGGTCCTCAAATTAATGAGGTAATTCACTGTTGTTGTTTATGAAATGTGTTTATTTTGATACTTCCTCATGCAGATCATTGGTCGGTTTCACTGATTGGCTGCAGATTTGCTCTATATGTCGAAATGATTCATTTCACTGTTCAGATTCTCTGCAGACGGTTTTATTGACACTCACCTTCGTCTCTGCACAGTTCAGTTCCCTCTGTCTCTATGGTCTAGTCAAAGTAAGACAGAAAGCATGGAAAGAAATAACTGCTGTCTGAAGAACGTTTTTATGTTGTTCACTGTCGCTTTTGGGGTAAGTAGAATCCTTTAATTTCATTTAATTGATAATGTTGCTAACAATCTTCCTAAATAATTTTATATAATGTTCGTTAACAAGAAACACTTTGAAAATAATCAGAATTTTGCTTTTAATGAAAATGTTTACATGAAAATGGTTTTCATAGCAATACATACTAGAAAGGAGGCAGAAATAAAAATATCAAAAAAATATCCATTTGCAATTATTTTGATATCTTCTGATATTTGATATTTATGTTTCTTTTATGTTTTTTGATGCCTAAAAAACAGTGACAGTCCTGGCCTTTCCGTCTATTTGTGTAGTTATAATGATTTATTTATTTTAAACTGAGGAGTTACTGTCTATCCTTGATAAATATTCATAATTGTTCAACATCATCAGTTTTTCTGCACTAATCTGTCACTTTAATATTTACTGTAGTCTAAAGGAATCAGGAGGTTTTTCAATCACTTGTCATAAATGTTTTTGTGTCCAGCATCGTTCAGTCTGTGTCGCCCTCTAGTGTTTAATGCAGAAATTACAAATGTGACAACAAGCAGAAAAAATTACCATTTTTAAATTAGCGTATTTAAAAATGTGATTTATGTGGATCAAATGTGACTCACCAAGTTAAAATATTACATTATGAAATATTTAATTACATGTAACACATGATTTTTTTTTTATTTTCACAATTATAATTTTGGAAATGTGATATATATATATATATATATATATATATATATATATATATATATATATATATATATATATATATAAAATTTTTATTTATTTTTTTTTTTTATATATACATATACTTTTTTCCCCCTTGTTTTTGTTGACTAAATCTATGTATAACTTCTTTAGGTTTCTGGGATTCTGTTTATCTGCCTGTTATGCAACACTGGAACTGAGAAAGTGGTAAAACACGACAAGCTTTACTGTTAAATCTTCATATTTAAAGTTCTATCAGTTTCTGTTTCAGAAGAATATTTATTATCTGGGGAGATAATTAATATTTTCAGATGGGATCCTGTGAGTATTTGTGTTTAATATATAACCTGCTGTCTGTAAATCTTTGTATCATATTTTTATACATTTGTTTGTGACAAAGCCTTCAGAAAAATTAATTTAAATTGTGTCTCTTCAGACTCACGTTAGTCCAGTCTTTCTCAAACTGTGGTCTGCAGACTTTAATATTGCAGAAGAGGATATTTTGTTTCTGTCAAAGCAACTCGAGTCTATTTTTTACTTTAATTGTGCTTCTAAATTATCAATAACCCTAAAATGTTATTAATGCAAACACTTGTAGCAAATTCTTTTGTACTCCATGTGTTTGACGTCAAATAAGTCAGAATGCCCCAAGTGGAATTGTTCATGACAATAAGTGAGTTAAGAGACTAATAGTTTTATTTCAGGTTGTGTATATTGAGAGCTTGTGTTATTTTGGGGCAATTTAAATTTAAATTAGTGTTTGTGAAATGGGTTAAGTGGTCGTTGGAGAAACTCAGCTTTAGTCCAGTGATTTAAAGTTTCTCTGATGAACTAAAATCCAATAGTTTTTGGTCCAGTTAAACTTTTACTTTGAATGGAGGTCAATAATGCCAAGAACAACTGATGGTAAGACGCTGACTTCTAATCTGGCACCACATAACCTGGCTTCAGAATTAGATGGATGGATGTCGATCAATCATGTAACAATCAGTTTCAGCTGTAAGTTTTGTGTTTCTGCTCTCATTAATCAGATACAAGAACTGGACGCCCCAAGGAGGCTGAGGCTCTGGGTGTTTGCCATCATGCTTCTTGTTATCTCCATTTCTGGCAGATGGGCAACATGCACCGAGAGTAAATGCTGCCTCAAAGCTGTATGTACCACAGTTCAAGTATTTCATTCAAATCAATAATAAATTAAAAATTAAGTTGATTATCAATTATTTACACTGTTTTCTGTGCAGTTTGCAGTGATCAATGGGATCGGAATGGTCGTCATGATCATCTTTGGGATTCATGTTGCTGTTTTTAAAAGCCAGGTAATTTACTGTAAGCTTTGTTTGGTGCAGAAAATTTAAAGTTATTATGGCGGATGAGTGAGGGGAGCAGGCACTGAGCGGAAACAAGAAGTTTAATAAAAAGACAATAAAACACATTAAAATATTACATAAAAAAGAGTTTGAATTTAAAAATCTAAACAAGATATGAAACCAATAAGCAGTCTCCCACGATTCCAGCTAAGGAATCTGCAGTGACTAAACATAAAATTTATTTTTCTTTTCTGCTTTTCCTGATTTATGTTTGTATGAATTTTCTTTTCACACAGAGAAAATTGTCCAAAATAATTTGATCCTTTTAGGTCATGGAAAGAGGTCAAAGTTCTGAATTTGCCAATGAGATCCTGAAAAATGACGCAAGAAAAGAGTTGCTGAAAACCCGGCAAGAAAGTGTAAGACCAAAGGGCTCCCCCTGGTGGTGTGTTACAGGAGGCACAGACACACATTTTCAACAGAAGACGCCATGGATACTAGCTTTTCTGGCCAAATAGTTATATAAAAATGAAACCATCTGTTGCTGTTTTGTTTCAGAATGTATTCTGTATTATTGGAATCTATAAAATCCTGATTTTAAAGTCTCGTGTTTCAGCTTCAGTGTTGTGGATGGACTGGAGTCGAGGACTGGGGCTCAGACATCCCTCAGTCTTGTAACTGCACATCTTCATATGAACAATGTAAACCCAGCCCACAGGTGAGCTTAAAAAGGTTTCACAATTATATCATGTAAAAAAATCTTATCTGCAAATCTTTGAAAATGTTTTTTCCTAACGGGGATCCACCGGGCCACCGTACATCTACTCTGAGGTTTTGAGTCAAACACCGACTAATTAAACCCTTTTAGCTTCACCTTTCTGCCACACCTCCAGCCTGCAATCCGTAACTTTCTTCCCACTTTCTCTTCTGCAGTCTTGCAAGAAAATCTTTGGAGCTGATGTCGAACATGTGGCAAATATCGTCCTCGGCATCCTTTTTGGATTTGCTATAGCTGCTGTAAGTTTTTTAAATTCTCTCTTTCTTAAAATTGTTATCATGTATAAATGATGTGGAGGGAGAACAAGTCAAAAGTAGAATATGACCAGATAAAAAATAAAGAACGTACATAAAATGGAGGCAGAGCAGGAGTTCATCTGACAGAATAAACTCAGACATCAGGATCTGAGAACATCAACGTCTTCATCCGTTTGATTCTCCTGGATTAAAGAACAAAAGACTTTCAGAACAAACTTTATGCCTCCATATTGTATGAAAATACCCAAGTACACATACAGATTTCCTGAAACAGTTTGTATTACAGACACCCTGTTGTCCCATAAGGAGGATGTTCAGGGTCAAATCAACAGCAGAACATCTTTGTTTAGCTCATCATATTGTGAGAATAGAAACCTCCTTTATTCTGATCACTTGTTTGTCTACTTGCTCTTTCAGATGATGTGTTTGATCATCACCATCAAAATGATTATGCAGATCAGTCGTCATGACAACGTCGGAGAAACAGATATTGAAATGAGGGTTTATTAAAGTTAATATTTTGGAGGGTTTTGAGCCAGAATGCAAGAATATTATTCTCACTTTTCCTTTGTTTTAGTAAAAACTTTGACATGAAAATGCTTTGCAGAGCCCACAATGTATTTTATTCTGATTTAATTTCATTTCTAAATGTTTGCCAGTGTTGGAAAAAATGCTTAGCCTTAAAATGTTCCTGTTCTGTTTGCAGAATCTTTAAAATGTTTTCAAATTCAATATAAAGAAAAAAAAACAGTTTTCTGAACGATTTATTAATAAAACGAGTTTATTTTAAACCTGAAATCTGTTTTTCTGTAGTAACATCTGGTTACCACAAGGTGGCAGCAGTAAAATCTGTTTGGATTTTTTTCTTCTTAAAAAGCAGAAAACATGAAAAAATATGCTCAGCTTAAATTCTGAAAAATGTTAATATTTTTGATTATCAGGAACTTAAAAAGCTTTTTAAATTTTATGTTAAGTATAAATAAAAACATGTATTTATACATATATTTTTTATCTAACCTTTTGTTTTACTAATTGAAATTAAAACCTGTTTCATAAAGTTCTGGCCAACAAATTAAACTAAAAACAACAAATGGTTAAGCAGAAGGAAAAGCCTTAAAATGATTCATTTTTCTTCAGTTCATATGGACTTAAACTGGTTTTGATGGTTTATTGATTTCTGGTAAAACTGGAGATTAAAATAGGAAAAACAACTGAACCCAAATGGTTTCCTGCTCTTCATTGTGGAGCTCCAGTTTCCTTTTCCCCTGATTTGCATCTCCATTTTGTTTATGTGTAAATTAAAGGTATTTTATGCCTTAATGTGTTTAATACTGTAGATTTTTTTTTCTTAAATTTTGCTTGAAAAACATCTTGAGTGGAAATGAGACATTTTTAAAACCCGTCTTGTTGAATTTATTTACTATGTCGCTGCGTTTCATTGTGACACTTCCTTGTGCTGATCTTTGATCATTGGCTCCGTGTTGAAAGGTTCCCCTCATTGTTTGTGGCATAAGAGCTCATTGTAACGGGACGGCTCAGTTCTCTGTCTCTCAACTGTCTAGTCAAAGTAAAACAGAAAAATGGGGAAAATTAACGGATGCATGAAGGCTGTTTTTATCGTCTTCAATGGATTGTTTGCCGTAAGTAAAATCACTTTAAATTACTTATTATTTACGCAGAAAGTTTTGAACTAATGTTCTTTTCAAAGCACATGGAATAAATAGTCATTAATGAGAGAAACTTAAGTCCAGCAGGTAAATATAATTATACTTTGAGTTTTTGTTTTTCATAAAATTTGCAACAAAAAAATGCTAAAAAGGAGAGTTATGAAGAAATGAAAAAAAATTTTGTTTTAATATTCAAACACTAATATTTGTGTTTCTTATATTTTATTTATTGAATTATTAAATTATTTTTCTTTGTGTAAGAGTGGTAATCCAGGCTTTATCTATTTATTTAGTTATAAGAAATTAGTTTTTCATGTCAGTACATGTAGGAGTCACTGTATATTTTTGATGAAACTTATTTTCTCCAGACTTTCCTCACTTTAATCTGGACTCTATTTCATACTTATGGAGCATTTTATGAGTTTCTAACTCCGTCGGTCTCTTGTGGTTTACTACAGAAATTACAAAAATGTGACATCAGAAGCAGAAAATAATTTTTCAGTTGATTTATTTAATCTAAGAACAGATTGCTGGATTAAATGCTCTTCTATCAAACTTTTCATTATATTGTGTTTCCTTCAGTCATAAAACTTTTGCTTTGTGAATCTGAATCTTTGGTTGAATAAATTTGTGCATTCCTCTTCCTTTAGGTTTTGGGAGTCGCTTTAATCTGGCATTTAATATTAGCTGGGATTCAGCAACAGGTAAAACTCACAAGAGATGAATTCAGATATTTTAAAGTGGGAACCTGTGGAGAGTTTGTGTGTTAAATATAAAGTGTAACCTGCTGTAGGCAACGTTCTCGGTTCTTTGTTTTGTAAGATTTGCTGAGACTCGTCTGTTTGCTCTGCGGTCAGGTTGAAGCCTGGCTGGCTGCCTTGGCCGCTTTCCTGATCTCCCTGCTGGGGAACCTGGCTGCTCGCATCGAGAGCAAATTCCTCCTCAAAGTTGTATGAAATTCATGTAATTTATGCAAACAAAAAGTTAATAATGGATTGAAAATTAAGTCGATTTTATATTGTTTTCTGTTCAGTTCGCAGTTTTGATGGGGATTGGAATGGAAGTCATGCTAATCTGTGGAGTTGTTGTCATTGGTTGGATAATCCAGGTAATTACTAAAAGCTGTGAAGACAGATCAGTCTGTGAGGTTCAGCTGGTAAGACAGGCATCGTGATGACTGTCTGTAATCAGGGTGGCGCATCAGAGCGGTTAAAGACCAGGGATGTCCAAAGTGTGGCTCTGGGGCCATTTACGGCCTTTGGAAAGATTCTGTGTGGACCTTTCATACATATCATCTTTTATACATATTCTATAAATATGTATAAAATATGTAATCTCTGTCAGTTGTCAATTATAAATAATTCACTTTTACTACAAAATAGAAAGGGAGGTGGCGGCACCCATTTATTAAACTGGGCTAAATGAGAGGAAAAGAAAAGGAAAACAGGGACTCGTATCATGTTCTTTTATCCTAGAATACATCTACAATAATTTACAAATTATTTCTGCTGGTGCATTTCATCAAAATATTGTATATTTAGTTCGTTTTTACTTTTTCATAACAAAAGATACAACATTTCTGTTGCCGATGGCAACTTTATCTTTAACGTTAACTGAGGCTACATTTACGACTCAGGCTGAAGAAATGTTTTTTTATGAAATCAGATTCTTTTTTTCGCGTGGTCGTTCATGTTTCCAAATGTAAGCGACTTGTATGTGAACTGCAAGCGACCCGAAAATGTCCCGCATGAACAGTAGAGGACGCAGTAACGTCACAAGTAGAGAGCGCTTAGAAGAAGAAGAAGAAGAAGAAGAACTCTATGTTTGCGGAAGTAAACATGGCTGCTAATGGTGGAGCTTATCTTACGATTTTAAAGTTCAATCGTAAGATAACTTTATGAAACCAACACAGTAACGACTTAATCCTCATCATAATCTGCCTCGTTGCTGTTTTTCTTGTATCAGGACACGGAATAGGGACGTTTGTCAAATATCAGTGACGTTCAGGTTGCATGAATGCGACCTGAACTTTGACTAATTTGGAAAGATCGGATTTAGAACCACATCTCAGAGGCCTGCGTCGCATTAGTTAAAAATCAGATCTCTGTTGTTTGCATTATGGCAAAACAATAAGAATCGGGTCATTTCAGGCTGCAGTGTGAACGTAATCAGACACACAGACACAATGAAGTCACTGTTTTTATTTATTTCTGTCAAGTGGCAGAACTCCACACCAAAGTAATGTAAGCATCTTTTGTAATGAGTTTCTGCTCTGCATACAGAGTCTCTGATGGCCACAAGATATGAAGGGTTGCAAGTGGAGAAGCAAATATCCTTCACACATAAAAATCAGCATCACTATGCATAGAGTTTGTGTTTAAACCTCTTTACTAAACAAAAATGGTGGATGAACTCAGTTCAGCAATCCTCATATATTTTTCATCATCACTCGGGTAGGAGGCTTTTCAGGTTAAGCAACTATGGAAGCTGAGAGTGGACATTTTCTGCACGTACTTTCTCCCGATGATTTTCTCAAAATAAGGAGTTAATCTAGAGAAAACAAAAAGCATTTGGAAATAATTTCCCGACAGTTTTCTAGAGATGGCAGGTTAATTTTGAGAAAACCAGGGGGAAGTTTATACACATACAACCACTTTCAGTAACAGTGTCACGCTCAATTGATTGTTTTTAATTATTATTTTGAAGCTAAGAGAACAACTAACCTTTATCTCTATAAACTGCCATCATAATGACGAAAATCTTAAAAAATGAGACCTGAAACGGATAAGCAGTCACTGATTTCAGCTTCTGCAAATAAAAGTGAACTTTGAATGATCTTTTTGTTTTGACCTTGTGCACCTTTAACTTCACCATTCAATCACATTTCCAGCACTGCACTCTCCTGCGGTGTTGTGAGAAAACCTCTTGGACATGTTCTCAAACGCTCCACTTTTACTTGTGGATCACGTCTGGATTGTATTTCATTGCTGTCAGTTTTGCTCATGTTTTCTGTTTTATTGTAAAGACAGAAAAACTTAAGGAGAAAAATACTTTTTTCTTTACATTTATCAAGTGAAAATTGCATCACACTCGTTCTAAGAACAGAAACCTTCCTGTTGTTCTGGCCTCGTCTCTCTTTTCACCACATTTATCTGCTTGTTCTTCCAGATGATGGGCTTGATCTTCTCAGTCATCATGGTGAAGCAGATCCGTCCCACCGGATCAGATCGGATCCGTCAACGCCGTCACACCGTCGGAGCAGCTGTAGAAATGACCACTGACTGAAATGAAGCTCCGTGTTCTGGACGTCTGTGACTCCATGCAAAACGTTATTTCCTCAGATTATTTGCCATAAAATGTTTTGCTTTTAAAACAGAACCCATTAAACTTGTTGCAATCATCGATGTTGATGTATTTTATTACTTTAATGCTGCAGAATCAAATGTTGAATTTAAAAATTGCTGTTCTGCATATTTTTGTAAACCATTAAAACTAAATGATCAATAATTAAGTTATTTTAAAGAAATGTCGTTGCAGTGATAACTCCTTTTTAGTATGTAATCTCTTTCTCAGTTCTTAAACATATCAGCATTAATTCATTCATTTCTGAGTAAGCTAACTTTAATTATGGTTTAAAATAATCTTTTTAATTCAATTTTGGTTCTTTTTTAAATGATCCAAAACTTTTGTGGTTTTTTTAGTTGTTTTCTCGGGAAATCTGACTTTATACAGTCACAGATTCTTGCTTTCTTTTACTTCAGAGCATCCCATTGATGGTTTATTGACATTTTTAAATGGGAGGCCGTGTAAAACATATATTTTAAAATATTTTCAGGATAAATGTCAGAAACTAACTTTTAAAAAATACTTTTTAAAAGTTTAAAACTTTGACATTTTAATACTTCCTTACAAGAAGTGTCCTTGCTTTGCATATTTAAATAAATATTTACTTTAATAAATCTGGCGATTTTTTCTGTAGTAACATCGAATTGCCACCAGATGGCAGCATTGGCGGATAATTGGTACTTTTCAAACTTAAACTTTTCTCATTTTAATCACAAAATTCAAATGAAATGAAACATAAGTGACTCTGTTCATTTATTTTTTGCTAAAAGTGATTTTTCTTTGGCAAAATATGACCTTTAATTTGGGAAAGTTATGAAATCAAAGTTTCATTTGGAGTCTAAAAGAGACCGAGTTCCGGTTTTTCATTCTCTTTGAGACCTAAAGTAACATTCCGACTTTATTCTCATAATGCTACGATTTTTGTCATATTTTATTCACTTTATTCTCGTATTATTTCAGTTTCATTCTTATGATTTTATTCTCATAATATGCCAACTTTGTTCTCAAAATATTATGACTTTATTTTTGTAATATTAGGACTACTCTTGTAATGTCATGATTTTATTATCATTTTTTTTAGTGTTTAATTTTTTAGTAATATTCCATAGTAGCTCAAAAACACATTTTAAATGATAAAAACTGAGGCAAACCGCCTTTCAATCTGTAGAGACTCACACGGAGAGAGAAAACAGCAGTTAGACGCTTTATTGGACCGAGAATTTGGCGCTTGGACACCGGCAGAAGACGTGTAGTCTTCCCCCGGCCCCGGACACTGGTGGTGGAGCACCACCTGGAGAGGAAGGAGCCTGCAGGGAGCCTGGAAAATGTCTGGCAGGATGAGGGTGGAGACGGGGAGGAGGTGGGTCGAATTTACACCTAGGCTTCATATTTTATGTGTATCCAAAGTAAAAACCGTCAAAAGTTATGCTTCAGTTCATTACTGAGGATTTTTTCAAAACACCAAAGAGTCCAAGTTTCATTTATCTGATATTCTGCAACTATCAGATAAAGAATGACAGGATTTCCTGTCAATCTGGTCTCTGAATGATAAAGTAATTATGACATTTCCCCTTGAACTTATGTTCACTTGAAGCAGGAAAACACAGTGAGGTTGGTGTTTGGAGACTTTTCTTCATGTCTGCCTTTGAATAACAGATCATATCTAAATGTGTTCAAATATTTCCTGAACAAATGCACTTTGTTTTCTTTGTATGAACTTCAGACAGACTTCCTGAAGCAGTTCACAGTTCACGAAGTGCTAATCTAGGTTGGACGCTGCAGATCTAGAAGTTTGTTTTGATTTCAGACAGGCCAGCTGTAACCCAGGAAAAAGATCATTACCATCTCAGTCCACAGTAACCCATGAGAAGTCCGACCATGTTTCGTGTTTTGGAGCATAAATGTTTCCCCTCATCTGAAAGACAGTTTGAGTTCAAACTGTTTCAGCTTTAAGGTGAAACCTGCTGTGCTGCCAGCAGTCCAAACCAAGGAGAAGTTCTCAGTTTATGATGCCCAATTCTGTTCAAACTTACTGTAAAATACCACAAACATTTAAGGTCTGGACTTTTACTTTATCAGCCATTCTGTTGTGGATTGGCTGGGATGATTGACCAGGTCAGTAGTGGGCAGTGCTGCCTAAAAAGTTAGCTGTGATAACCTCAGAGTGTGTTTCCTCCTGATAGTCCAGTAGATTTGGTTCCATTGGGACCAAAACTGCAACATCTGTTCCATCTCCAGCTGCTGTGGTTCTTTCTCACTGCAGGCAAACCAACTAAACCCTTTGAAAAACCAGTTCCCCTCCTCGCCTGTGGGGGCGCTGCACCAAGAACCACTGAAGGAAAAGACATGAATCGACACAAAGCGCAACTTCCTTTCTTCACAAAAGGTAAACAAAAATGGAGAGTTGGCAGATTTCTCCTGCTAACGCTAGGCTAGCACATTTGCTCTGGTTGCATTTATCCAGAGTGCCTTACACTGAAGTCCACTTCCTGCTCTTGGCGCGGTCTCCGGTCCTCTTGGCGTTCACATATGAATTCACAGCACACCAGAGTTCACTTCACAAAACCGAGACAAAGGTTTGTCATTTGGTGCATTGCAATAATGGTGGAGATGGGATTACAGGAAATGGAAGTGCTGCGAAGACAATCTTCACTCACTTCAAAATAAGAGCGTGAATATAAACATCTAACTACTTCAAGAATTAACAGGTGGTAACCAAAAACTTCAACACACGAGTAGTTCACCAAATATTTGGGAAGCTAAGTATGCTAAATATTTTCAGAGTTAGCTAAAATGTTAAAGTGCTAAATAAAAAATTAGCTCCGTTATTAGCGCTTTAGCACGTAAGCAGAAGTACGCCCACCACTGGTCTAGATCTTTCTTCAGATCTTCCAAACAAGCCAGCCTTGTTCAGTGTTTTTTGATTTGAACTTTAACCTTTAAGGTTGGAGTCTGAGAAGGAACCGTCGGTTGTTTCTCTGAGTCTTTGACTTTTGGCTGAACCTGTCCGGACTCCAGTCTGATCAGGAACAAAACAGATTTTATTAACACTAAACATCAATGCAGCAGTAACTATAGAGTGCTACAGTTAAACACTTAAATCTTAAATATTTTATCCATTTGAAACCACATTGATGTAGAAAATAAATACAGTTGAGAGTGAATCTGCCATCCTTATCATGGAAATGCAGTTATGAAAAATCTCCACTATAAAAACCCATTCATGTTAATCCTTCTGCTTTGGTGCAAAGGAAAATGTCAGAGTCATGTTGCATGTAGGATATTAAATAATTCATACTTTATTAACCTATTAGTTAAAGTTTTGTTTCAATTTAAAGTTAAGGTTTGATGGAAAAAGACAATTCATGGCTGTAATGAGATTCTGTATTTATTTTACGCCTTTTTGCTGATATTGGCAACACCTGCAGGGCATTCTGGGAAAACCTGTTGTAAGGTAATTGGAGACATATGCTTTCTTGATTTTTACACCTACAGTTTCTAAACATTTGAGGAATGCTTTATATTGAAATATATATTTTTTTCTGCGGCTACTTTCCAGTTCACTATATTTACTTTTCACACTGAATGAGTCAAACCAGAGGTTAACTTTGGCTTTTTTTCCTGAACAAAAAGAAAACGTCTTTGCACATGAGAACATTTCCAGACATGCATGAATGTTTACACTGTCCTGTTTAATCCCATAAAATCACAACATTCCAGCCCCTGTTTCTGCCTGTCGCACATAAAAACTCTCCAAATGCAGCAAATCTGTGATCAGTAAGAACAACAGTCATTAAAGCAGCTTTTGTCAATGCTTTAACTCTCCACTGGTTGATTTGATCTTCTCACAGATTTTAGGGTGTGGTTGTCAAAGCAGAACAAACTGTAAAGAAGTAAGACGTCAGAAGCTTTGAATGACCCACAAACAGAGGAAGGAAGATTAAACAAAAAATGTACTTATGAAGTATCCATTCAAGAAAAAACTCAAATAAGAATGAAAAAGTATTTCGTAAAATGGCTTCTAAAGTAACGAGGACGTAAATTTTGAAACGCCACAAAAAAAAGAGGTTTTTAGTGACTCAGCCAGGCTATTAAAAGCTTAGTTATATTGGATGTTGACGCTACACATGGCTGCAATAAACAGGAAGTAGCATCTGCAAGCTGGCATGAACCACACATTGGGCCTCCCCTCCGAGCTTCAGGTTTAGACTTCAGAGCTCCAGTGGATGGGAGAATTTACTACCTCAGAACTTATTCAGGAAATGTGTTTCCATCTCCCCTTTAGTGCATTATTTGTTTTTAAGAAAAGCCAAAAATCACCTCAAGTAAACTGAAAAACGTTTCTGGAAGTTAAAGTTCAGGAAGGTATTTCAAATTGTGCCATTTCCATAAGTAAAAACAAAGATCTACCTGATCTGATTTTAAATTACTGACTATTATTAAATGTGAAATGCACTAGCCTATTATACAACTGTACATCTTTGAAAAGCATTAGTGGAGCCTCCTGTACAATCAACAACAATGCAGCAAGTGGTTTCTGGATGGTAAATCAACAAAAACAACACTTGTCTTTTCCAGCAGCCATTGTGCAGTGCATACAGCAGTAAAACCAGCCGACCAAATGTGCTGGAGCTCAGCTTGGGTTGCTAGGTACTAGGCAGAACTCTGCTGAGGTTGCTAGGTAACGGATCAGTGTGACTCAACAATCAGGAAGTTTTTGAAACTGCTCATTTTCCAGACACCAAAAACATTAACTTAATGGCAATAAACATCTTTTGTTGTTTTTAGAAGCAGCAGAAACCCAAATAGAAAAACGTGCAAAAGATGAATTTTGAATTCTAGATTTCCTTTAAGCAGCTTTAAAAACCCTGAAACTGGGTTTTACTGTTGGCCGTTTACCTGGTTGCAATGTGTTGTTGCTCATTATCCTTCACTGTTGCGTTTTGTTTTTTTGTTTTTTTTTGCGACAGTAACGGTTTCCCAGAATGCCCTGTAGGTGTCGCCAATGTATCCAGCACTGTAAAAATGGAGGCAACATTTCCAGTGGGTTTTTGTTTGCTTCATTAGATTGTCTGAGGCATGTGTGAGGATTTTGTGCAAACTGGAGCCTTTCACGTTCTCTCCCTGAACGCTCTCTTCCAGATCGCTGTGCTGTTTTGTTTTCTGTGTTATGATGGTTTTACATCAAAGCTCTGAACTTCTTTTGCTACCCTTGTTAGTTCCTGTAACATATCCTCGTCTTGTATTTTTTTAATACTATGACGGTTTTATTGTGTAACAGAGACGTATTTCATAATTGTAGGGGGAGCCAAAGAGAAAACACTTTTAGACAGTGTAGTTTTTCCAATTCTTGGGAAGCTTTGGGGGAGGATGTTGGAAGGTTGGTGCTTTGCATATGAACACACTTCTGGAGAGAATCCAGGAGCCAGAACTCGGTTTCTGGTTTCATGTCTTGCAGCAGCTGGATTCAGTTTTAATCAGCTGCAATCATGCAGAGGTTTCATCTTCTCACGGTCTGCTGTCCTAAATGACTCAGTAATCTGCCAACAATAGAAACAACTTGCAACAGGAAGAAGGAAAAAAAAAGAGACTATCAGACATTTCTAAGAACGGGAGCCATCTTGTTTGGAGAAACTGTAAACTGGCTCCATCCGCTCCCCATTTTGAAAAATCAACCTGACCTTGATCCTTAACGTGAGTCAAAAACATTTAAACAACCATGAATCACACATCCCCAGGTTGTAAATAAAAGCTATAACCTGCAAAACAATTTATTGCCATACAACTACTGATTAAAATGTTGCAAGTCGAGGAAATTGAAGGGAACATTTCTCCAAATAGAAGAGAGAAAACGATCCTCATTCCTGACCTCATGCTTTGTTCGGCACATTTCTGGACTTTTCCCAGTTGCGAAATTCATGGTTTGTGATTCAGCTTCATGCAAGCAAAACTTTGACCTGTTATAATTGTAGGAGCTATTTTCCCATTCAGAGAACAGGTACAGGAATAGGAGCAGAAGCCTGTAACCCTTTTGCCTGAACTACAAATAAACCCAAAGAACTATATTTTGACTTTGATTCCCTTTTTTGCTGCGTAAACCAGAATCCACGGTGCATCAGGTGACTATTTGAGTTGGATTTACTTTTGTTTTGATCACTTTCGAGTTTTTGAGTTTTTTGATTTTTTGAATTTAAGTTTGGGGACAAATGGTCACTACAATAATTTTGCACAAGATTTCAAAATAAAAAGTAGAAGTTAAATGACAGTAAGTTATAAGATGTTGAGCAACTGCTGGCAACAAAAGGAAAAGGGTTTTGGTCGTTACTCACTGCTGTTGCTTTACATAAACAGGAATCAACGTATGTGTTTAAAACCTCAACTTTACAGATGGTTTCATAAATTTGTTTACAATTAAAGGGGATCTGCCATGCAAAATTTACTCTTTGGACACTTTTATACTTTTATTTGTGTTTCTGTTGGTTCTAAAAACACCTCAAGCACTTAAAATTAACCGTCTAGCTGTTTAATGTTTCAAAAACCTCCTACTTAAGTCACATTCTACGGGCTCTTGGCCGTTACCTAGCAACCCCAGTGGAACTCTGCCAGTCACCTAGCAACCAAAGCCGAGCCAGAGAACGTTTGGTCAGCTAGTTTTACTTTTTGTAAGTTTTTATACTTCCACTTGGGTTTCTACTATTTAAAAAAAAAACTGCCTAAGTGTTTAAAGTTCCCACCAGACGTCTTTTGGAATCAGTTTTGGTTTCTGGAAAGCGAGCCGCTTCAAAAACGTCCAGATTGTTAAGACACATGGCGCCACTGGCAACCCGCGCTGAGATTGTCCAGTTGCTTTTACAATGTTTCACCTCATTCTGAGTTTCAGAAGTTGAAAATTTCTGACATTAATCTTAAAATTAAAATTTTTTTCTTGTAAATTTTCATCTTTTCAAAATCAGGAAATTTCAAAAAGTTGAAAGTTTCCAACGTCTTGATCTCAAATGTTCTGTGTTTTTTCTTTTGGTGGGCAGGATGTCCCGTTTTGTCTGTCTGCAGGAACCCGCCGTCGCAGCTTCACAAGTTCAGACTTGACGTTCTAATTTGTCTGCCAAGCTGCTTTCTAACGTTCATCAGTGGTTGAGATTAACTCTCATTTGTGATAAACTGAAACTCAAAACGAAACCTAACCCCCCTGCAGACAGTTAAGTTTCTGTTTGCTGTGAAAAAGCTTTCAGTTAGTTGGCGGGTTTTGGGCATGCTGTCTTAAATATGAAGGTCAGAGTCCTGAGGAGGAAAATTCTCTTTGAATGTTCACCAAGTTTCAGATTCAGGTCTGAGCTGGAGGCTGGCAGCCAAACGTCAGTCCAGCTCTGTCTAAACGAAGCCAAAATGCGTAGGCAGGCATTTCCGGTGCTTCACTGTTTAGATTCAATCATTCTGTTTAGCAATCTAAAACCTACCAGGCCCCAAAAACCCTCATCTGGATTCAGTTTGGTTTTATGAAAGCACTGGAGAAAAGGGCTGCTTCTGCTTCCTCAGGCAGCTGCATCCAGCAGCAGAACCGCTCTGGTCATTAATATATTCACAGATAAAATCGAATTAAAAGTTTGTAGCTCTTTGATATTTTAATCTTTTCACACCTCAAAACATTTTGAAATCTTGGTCCATCAATTTCTCAGGAAAAACATAAAATCTTTGAGTGTTTTTGGTTTAATTTATTGCAAATATCCGAATACACTTGAAATAAGACAAAACTAACTTACAAGTAGCTTTTCAGCAACATACAGGAGTTTGTTTTAGGTCAATTATTCCTTATAATAGATTAAAAATGTACCAGCTCCACTGTGAGATTATTTCATTCATCATATGGTAAAAATGTTTTGTTATAAGTGAAATCTGTCTTTTCTTAACAATATTAAGGATGTATTAGCTTAAAACAAGCTCCTCTATCATGCTTAAAAGTTACTTGTAAGTTATTTTTTTTATTTCAGGTGAACTAAAATATTTGCGTTAGAAAACTAGATCACAAATGCTGAGTAAAACGTTCCTGTGGTGTTGAACTGAGGTTAAAATTAGGATATAAATAATGACATAATTGTTTTTAAAGACTATAATTAAAAATTGCTTGTTATGATCTGTAGATGTTTGGATTTTTAATTTGATTTATGTTCTGTTTTGTTTATTTCCTTACTGATATTTTCTCTTGCTACAGTTTCTCCCTTGTGTCAGTTCAGTTAGTTTATTGTTTGTGTTTTTGGATTTGTTTATTTAATGTTTTTCTCTGTTTACTCTTTTCATTCCCTGATTTGCTCCAACCTGCTTCTTTCCCCAGCTGCATCCTTCCGCCTGTCATTAGCTCCTCTGAGGATTCGGCCATTTTCTCTGCCTCTCTGTTTATTTAATCCAGATTTGTTTTTATTAAAGTGATTTAGATGATATTTCTGTCACCCACTGGAGCTTTTAAACCACATAGTCTATTTTTCTGCTGACTGCGAAGTGAAATCTGGGTTTGCTTGCTGAGGTTTCCTGTAAACCGCTGGGTTTAGAAAAATCCATCCATCCATTTTCTGAACACCCTTGTCCCTCAGTGGGGTCGGGAGGGGTGCTGGTGCCTATCTCCAGCTAACGTTCCGGGCGAGAGGCGGGGTACATCCTGGACAGGTCGCCAGTCTGTCGCAGGGCAACACAGAGACACAACCATGCGCACACACACACACCTAGGGGCAATTTAGACAGACCAATTAACCTAACAGTCATGTTTTTGGGACTGTGGGAGGAAACCGGAGTACCCGGAGAAAACCCACGCATGCACAGGGAGAACATGCAAACTCCATGCAGAAAGACCGGGGCCGGGAATCGAACCCAGAACCTTCTTGCTGCACGGCAACAGCTCTACCAACTGCGCCACTGTGCAGCCGGTTTAGAAAAATCAGCACATTAAATAAAAACATAATTATTGAGGCTCTTTGTTTACAGACTGATGTTTTGTAAAATTATGTAGTCAAAAATGAACAGCAATAAATTAGAGAAAAAAAAGGTTTTTCAAAGTCTTATTATTACCATGTTGTTCATAAATGTCACATAAATGTTTCAAGGAGAAATGATGTCTTATTTCCAGGGTTTGTCTGCCTGGAAAAGGACCGTGTTCAGAAAACCCTCTGAGCCTCAACTCAGTCAGAGAGGCTGATGCTCCTTCCTGACCACCATGTTGCTTTATGGAAATTATTTGACTTTCCAGCACACAAAGGAAACCCAAAATTTGGACTGTTTTGAAAAAAGTTGCAGTTTGTGTTGATCCAACACAGCAGTAAACAAAACTTACATTTCTTTAGATTATTACCTAAAGACATTCTCAGTAGTTCATGCAGTAGTTCCTGGTTTCCTCACTTCTGCTCCCACATGTCAGCAGAGTAACGACAGGAGCGGCTCTACGGAGGAGTAAACTGGATTTCATGTCGGCTGTCAGCTGAATGCTGATGAAAACCAGACATGGCAGCTCCTCTCCCACATCGTTACGTAAACCTGGAGGTCTCTGGTGAACTTGCACAACGTTCAGCTTTGCATATATGGAGTTCATTTCCTGTCAAAACGTTGGAATCAAATAAAAAAAAAATGTCTGGTATGTGCTTCAAAAAAGTCAGAATTCTGAGGAAAAAGGAACTGAATTCTTAATCAAAACTTTGAGTTTAAGGTTGAAATTATTTCTTTAAAGTCAGAATTGTTAGTTTATAATCAGAGAAAAAAGTCACAATAAAAAAAAAATACTGGAGCTTAAAGTGAGACTTCTGAAAAGAGTTCTGAGAAAAAGTCTGATTTTTGAGAAAAAAATTAAAAATTCTGAGAAAAAAGTCAAAATTTTGACAAGTCAGAATTCAGGGAAAATTATATTGATATATTTTTAGATTAATCACAGTCCCAGTCCCTCTGTGTGGTGGCCTGTCAGCTGTAGTTCATCTCCTCTGCCAAGGAAATGACAGTATTGGAAACAGCAGACAGGGAGTGGTGGCTTCCTGATTTCTGATTAACTTCTTTCCTGGCCAGTTTTGGTGGACGGCCACATCAGACTCAGCTGAGCTGCTTCCTGACATGTTTACATTTTCACTGTTCGACATGAGATCAGATCAGAGAAGTTTGACAGCAGAGAGTCGGATGTTTTTTCATGCCAGATCTGATTTTAAACAAACTTTCTTGCTTTCTTTTAAAAGAAAAATCTTACAAATGACTGCGAATAAATCTCCATCCTTGTTGAGCAAATATTATGGCTGTATTCTTGTAATTTAAAGAGAAATTCTCAGCTGTTCCCTAAAACAATATACCCAACTGATTAAAATAAGTCTCTGTGATTTCTTTTTGTTTTTAGAAAAGAAAGCAAGTATTTTATTTTTAAGTCTAAGGGGAGAGACAGAGCATGTTTATGTCTCTCCTCTCCGATTTCTGACTCTAAAGTCAGAATTCTGGGGAAAAAATCTGAATTTTGATAAAAATGTCAGAATTACGAGCTTTCCAATTTGAAGACAACATTCTGAAAAAATAGAATTTTGTGAAAAATGTCAATTTTGAGAAAAGTTAGAATTCTGAGGAAAAACGTTAGTTTTAAGAAAAATGTCAGAATTTTGATAAAGTCAGAATTATGACATTTCTGAGTTTAAAGTTAGAATTTTGAGGTAAAAAGTCTGAATTGTGAGATTAATGTCAAAATTGTGAGGGAAAAAAGTTCAAATTTTGAGTTTAAAGTCAGAATTCTGAGAAAAATGTCAGATTTTTTTTTTTTTTTTTTGCAAAAAATCTGAATTTTGATGAACAAGCCAGAGTTTTTCAGAGAAAAAATGTTTATCTTTAAATAATATTTTTAGATGCATCACATTTGTTGACTCGTTGATGCCGGCAGCCCGGTTTGAAAAAGGCTGGATCCCCTTCTGTTGGAAAGCATCCGAGCTGCCTGGTGTTTGTGTCTCTCCTCCACAGCTGAAGCTCATGAAGGCTCTTCCACACGAGTCGTTTCCTGTAACAATCGCCACATTGTTTGGCTCAGCTGGTAAACACGCTCACATTGTGCCTTGGTTTGCTCCTCAAACTGCTGTTGCTGGAAGTATTCAGAAATGAGGAGAACCTGAAAAAAATCAAGATGTTTCAAAGAATGGAGAGACAGATAAGCTAAACAAAATCCAGAAAATCAGATTTTCTGGATTCAAAGTTTTAGTTACAGAAGTCGGAGTTGCTCTGCAGCTCTCCTCCAATCAGATCCTCTCCAGGATTTACGCCTGTTGCTAGGCAACACAGTACTTCAGCTCCTCTACAGGTTTTCTACTAAATTCAGGTTTGGAGATTGACTAAGCTACTTCAGGAGCCACTCCTTAGCAGTCCTGACTGTGTTGCGTAATTCACATTTCTTTTTAAGTTACGGCGTCTCAGAGCCAGAAGGTTGTGGTTAAATGTGGAAAACAACATAATCCACAGTAGTCTAAGAAAGGGTGTTCCTTGTAAACTCCATGTAAACTTGAATTGCTTTCACTTCTTGCTTCTATACTGTACTGTTATCACTACGTGTTAGATACTCTTTGTATGTTAACGTAGATCAACAGCAAGCCAAACTCAATTTCATGAGCCAGGAAGCTGAGCGTCTTGCTCCTTTATTACGTTTTCTTGACAACTTTGAGCAGTGGTGTGGAAAGCTCAATGAAAGGTTGAGTGAAACTATAAGAAAGAAAAATAAAATATGCATCAGCTCTAAATATACAGAATAAACTTCTAGAGTCTGAATATAATTAACCTGAGCTGCAGTTAAAAAAAACAGTCACGTAGCAACCGTTGCTATGTAAATAAAAAACTATCAAAATATGGCTTTTCTAGAACAAACACATTTTGGAAAACAATCTCAAACTAAACTAACAAAACATATAACACCAAACAGAACACAGATTGAACAGATTGTTTTCAGAGGTGTGATAAAAGATTGATAACACAGGAGGTGAAGTTCATACATTAACAGGCAGGCTTTCTCTCTACGAACAGGTATTCCAAACTGCAACTGCCTCTGCTACCCACAATGCACTGTTCTCTAAAAATTCTCCTTCAAAATAAAATACAGAGAAATTAATAGAACTTTTTTAAAACTAATTAAAACATTTCCAACATCCAGCCTGGGCAGAACATATACTTATATTTTTTCCAAGCATTGTGATTTTCTTTTCCTTTTTTTTATTAAAGGGGACCTATTGTTCTTCATTGAAAAGTTAGCATAGGCCTGTGGGCTAAACAAAACGTGTTCATTACATTTTTTACACAATGAGATTTTAGTCAGCTCTGTAGGTAACAGTTCTGCTGGGGTTGCTAGGTGACGGGCAGAGTTCCGTTGGGGTTGCTAGATGAAGGGCAGAGTTCCGTTGGGGTTGCTAGGTGAAGGGCAGAGTTCCGTTGGGGTTGCTAGGTGACGGGCAGAGTTCCTTGGGGGTGCTAGGTGAAGGGCAGAGTTCCGTTGGGGTTGCTAGGTGATGGGCAGAGTTCCGTTGGGGTTGCTAGGTGTTGCTAGGTGACAGGCAGAGTTCCGTTGGGGTTGCTAGATGAAGGGCAGAGTTCCATTGGGGTTGCTAGATGAAGGACAGAGTTCCGTTGGGGTTGCTAGGTGATGGGCAGAGTTCCGTTGGGGTTGCTAGGTGACGGGCAGTGCTTGCTGATTTGTGACTTTACATTCTGGAGGTTTTTGAAATGACTCATTTTCACCAAAAAACATGAACTTTTTTTCAATAACTGGATTGCTGATTGTTTTATTGTTTTTAGAAGCAGTATAAACCCATATAGAGATTTTCCAGCCTTTTTTCCTGCACTGGTTTACAATATTTAGTGCATGTCTGTGTTATTTTAACATTTTGTAAACAAACTTTTTAATTCGGTTTAGTTTCAAGCTGTTTAAATGCTAAAAACAATCAAAAACAAAACAGATTCTGCACTATCCTATTTCATTTCCTGTTGTTTTGGTGAGTCTTTATGCATTAGTATGTAAACCTTGGGGTTGCTCAAGCTGATTGGCTGCTGTATTTCCACCCAGACACTCAGACTCTCTGCAGGAGCTTTTGAACGTCACATGCAACCTGCATCCCTGCCCTGATCAGCCGCTTGGTTTCTCCTCTTCAGTGTCGAAGTGAAAAAAAAAGATGGGGAAAATAAACGGATGCCTGAAGTGCCTTTTCATCTTCTTTAATGTGCTGTTTCTAGTAAGTAGAAGTTTTTTTTTTTTTTACTTTTTAATGTTTTTGCATTTCTAAAATGTTCATTTTCAGTAATTAAGATTTCATAAAACATGTTGATTAACAAGAAGAATCAGGAGTTTAAGAAAAATAACACAAAAAGACAAAAAAGTTGTTTTTGCTTTTTTATTATTATTTTTGCTGTTTTAAACTTCTTTGAACTTTTGCTGTATTATTAGTATTATCAGTTATTTTATATTAATTATTCTGCATTGGAAAAATATGAATTATTTTGGATTTTTGGAGTATGGAAAATGTTCAAATTGTTCTTAATTCACTTTTCAGACATATGTATCTGTAAAACTTGTAATTTTAGTTGGAATTTAATTAATATTACAGTTAAAAGTAACATAGGATGAACAGAGTACACAATGTTCTGATGTGTAATTTGTCCACTTGGTGCCCAATAAGCAGATGACTTCCAGTAACAGAAACTGTGTGTGTGTGTGTGTGTGTGTGTGTGTGTGTGTGTGTGGGTTGGGGGTCCTGTTACACTCCGCCCATCGAACCCTCCTGTTGTTTTCTGTCTTTAATGATATTTTAGTGCTTCCTTTTGAAGACATTACATTCTTTCGGTTTCCTTTTGGATGAAACGGACAAAAAAAGGAAGAAAAATGAAAGTTTGGAATTTGAGAAATCTTGGAGAAAAGTTTCAAAAGTTTATTGGTGCAAGAATGAAACACAAAAAATTAAAAGGTGAATTTGTAAAGTTTTTATAACTCTTTTTTTTGTGTCTTTAATTATATGACCCAAGCTATATCTCCTCCGCACCTTTTTTTTTTATTTTTTTTTTTATTGCATTTTCCGTTCGCGGCATTTTTGTGAAGCTGCGTCACTTCAGACAGAAACCCATTTTCTGCTCTCTACCGCCCTCTCGTGTCCTGCAGCTGAAATTACAGCAGGATTCACTACGCCTAAAATAAACTATTAATCCCCTAAAACAATCCAGGATTCTTCATTATTTTATTCCAATTATTTATTAATTCAAAAAATGAAGAATACGTTTTATTTATAATTTTATCATAAAATGAAGTTATTTTGGCTCCCTTTCATATGAGTAACATTTTGTGAATTTCAAATGAAGCAAAAATAGTTTTGTGTTTAATTCAGTTTTTCTTCCCCAGATCGTCGGATGTCTGCTGATATTCGTGGCAGTGAAGGCCACTGCTGTTTCAATCCAGGTAAACTATGAAAATATCATACAATTTCAATTATTTAGAGTAAAAGTCTCTACTATAATTCTGTCTATCCTTCCTGTATCGATAAGATAAAAAAAGAACCAAGTAGTTGCGTCTAATCCTGTGCATTAATGCAATGACAGGCACCTGAAGCTCGAGACTCCAAACCAACAGGGGGCGCTCAAGAGCACAATGTGCTTCACACAATTACAGTTGACAAAAAGTTTCGTCATATTACGAAAATAGCAATAATGCAGAACAAAGTTGTAATATTACAAGAATAAACCTGTGTTTACAGTGAATCTGAAGAAGCTTCTTATGAAGACACTGTCAGTTTTATTTGTTTTTGTTTTATTTTTTATAGTGTCTTTTTTAATCTATTCTTGTATTTTATTTAGTTTCTAGTGGATGTTGGTCCACTGTGGTTGTTTTTAAGTCTCTTATGACTCAAACTGATACTTTGAAGAAAAGGTAATGAATCATTTGAAGCTTCGCTGTAACTCGTTTCTTGCTTCCCAACCGATCAGATGTCGACATTCGGCGGCCCGGGCGTGGGCTGGATCTGGGTCATCACCCTCGGCGTCTTCGGCATCTCCGCTCTGGGAATCTTCGCCGCCTGCTCCGAGAAGGAGCTTTTCCTCAAAATAGTAAGTAGAAAAGTCTGAATCCTACAGAAACATGACATTAGGAGTCAGCAAAACGCGACCTGAACTTGTTTTGTTGTGCAGTTTGCAGGTTTCATGGGGATTGGGATGATCATCATGCTAATCTTTGGGACGGTCGTGGCTGTTCTGAGAAACTCGGTAACCTGCTATAAACACCCAGTGCATTACGAACTTCAGTCTGGTTTTATGCTGTCGAATTAAAATCATGTCTGATCAGCTCTGACCTTATAGGCATCAAAATTAATCAGGGTGCAAAACTTTTATGAGGGTGTGAATACTTTTTAATATGTTCATTTTGCTTTGTTTTATCGTAGGAAGCCACCCTGAGATTCTTAAAAGTCCTGGGATTGACCTTTGCATAAAGTTATAAGCTTGCCATTTAGTTTCTTAAGTTTAAGTGAAGCTCATATGTTTTATATTCAAATAACATTACTTTTTATTACATATTTAAGAAACAACAAAATCAATGTTTAAATACCTTGATTTGAAGCTGATATGTGTTCAACAGCAGCTATGTGTGCAAAGGACAAGAAGTCTCTGCTGCATATGAAACCGTTTCAACAGGGAATGCAAGCAGCTCAGAGCGACAGGAAGAGATCTGGCTGCCGGCCGGCTCAGTACTAACAGGATGTTGTTTAGACTTGGATGTTGGAAACCTGACCTTTAACTGACACAAGTAAATTCTTAACACCTTAGAATAAAATAAAACATCACTTAAGAACATCTGCTGATTGTAGGGGAAATATTGACAGCCACCCTTGCAAAAATGTGCAGTCAACAAACTCAAAGTTACGTCTGATGCATGAACAGATCAGCTTTTAGCCTTTTAATCTTTTGGAACATCTCTGATATTTATGAACATCACACCTTTTTTACTTAGAAGGATTTTGGCTGTCAGATGCTTCTCAGAATTGAGTGACGTAGATGTCGAGCAGCTAAAGGTTTTCCAGTCCACACCTGCGTATGAAGAGCTGTATAAAACAGGATGTCTCCCTATTTTTATTAGAAAAAATTTTGGCTGCTGTTGAATGAGCTAATCCATCTGCTGATGATATTAAAGATTTGAAACTTTTGATTCTCAGCAGCCTCATTTTGAAAAATCATCAACCGAGTTTTGTTTTTTATCTTTTAGCTGAAACAAAACTATGAGAGTAAATCCAAAGAATTTGTCGAGCCCATCATGAAAGATGAAGAGTCGCGGCAAGTCCTCGAGACCTTGCAGATCACCGTAAGTCCTGAATCCTTACGGAATGTGTTCAGGTTTTGTGCAGAAGTCTCCAGTAAGCCGTGTGTGTTTGCAGTTCAAGTGCTGCGGCGTCGTTAGCGCTAAGGACTGGGGATCACAAATCCCAACCTCCTGTGAATGCACCGACACCAGCAGAGCGTTTGGGGCCGTAACCTGCAAACCCAGACCTGTGGTACGTCGGGCAGGGAACATAGGGAGGCACTTTTATTTTATTTCACTATTTTAGCTGCTTTATTTTTATTTATTCATATTTAAATTTTATTATAATAGCTTAAAATACCAAATATATATATATATTTACATTTTTAATGAAATTTTATTTATTTATTTTTTTTTTATTTGAATTAATTTGTTTATTTATTTACTACATGAATCTCAGTTTTAATTCTGGCTTTTATTAGTTTATTTCAAATATTCTTATTATTCACACAGCTGTAATGACTTTAACCAATAGGAGCACTTTCTCTAAACATATGAAGGCATTTTGTTCTAGTTTATTAAATTTTTAAATTTTTATTCATTTATTGATGTTACGATTAATTTATTATTTTTATTCATTTATTACATGAATTTCTTATTTTTATTTGTATTTTTAGTCTCATTTTTAAATTTTTTTTTAGAATGCTTAAATCTGTGTTTTCATGGTATTTTTGGTTTCTGTGTGAATCGCTGTGTTGTTGTTTTCCTCCAGTTATCCTCAGGACCGGCTCTGATCTACGCTGAGGTATTAATTCACATTGTCAACATTCTGCTCATGTTGGGCCTGTTCTGGTCTCTGAACTTACATTTCCGCATAAAAATCTCAGAAATTTTCTAGAAGAAGAAAAAAGACATTTCTGAGTTTAAAATGCTGCAAATTTGGACAAAAATCTGAGATTTTCTATAAAGAACTTGAAAATTTTCTAGGAAAAATTGGAAATTTTGAGTTTTTAAGATCACAAATTTACTAGAAAAATATCTGGAAAACTTCTGTTTCAAAATTGCAAATTTTCTATAAAAAACTTCGAATTTTTGCAAGAAAAAAAGAATTTGATAATTTTCTATAAACACTTGGATATTTTCCAGAAAAAACGGAAATCTCTGAGTTACAAAAATTGCAAATTTGCTAGAAAAAACTGAGAAATTTTCTAGAAAAGAACTTGGAAATTCTCTAGAAAAAAATAGCAATTTCCGAGTTTCAAAAGCTGTAAATATTTAACTTCTGAAACCAAAGTCTTCTTTCTGAAAAAAATCTGAGATTAATCAGATTTTTTTTCTAGCCAGTTTTTGTCTTTTCAGATTTTCTTGTTTTTTCTAATAGCAAAAGATTTTCAACTTTCCAAAATTCTTGAAAATTTCTGAGATTAACCTAAAAATGTTTATTTCCTTTTAAGCAAATTTCCACCTTTTCAAACTGAGGAATTTCCTTGATTTTCCTAGAAATTTTCAGAGTTTTTTACTCCTATTTTTTCTATCTGAACGGCCCTGATATCCTGTCGAATGTTTAAATCTTATTGTTTTATTTCCACTCTCTCCTCTACAGTCCTGCAGTGACAGCATCTTTTACTTACTGGACATTGGATTCAAGATCTCCCTGGGCTTCCTGTTTGGATTCGCTGTCACTGCAGTAAGTCCCACTGATATTTTAATTTATAAATTCATTTCTTCCCAGCATGTGATTGTGCAGCAGAAACTATAAAACAACTTTTAAAAACTCCTGGATTTGGCATTTCATTGCTGCAGGTACCGTTTGCCACCAACAGGTGGCAGAGTTTCACCATTTATTGTGATTTAAACAGGTTTTTAAAACCTGATTAGAAAAATAAACCAGTTTCCTCAAAATGACGGCCACCAGGGGGCGCTGTTGCCTCTGAAATACGAAAAAACTGAATCCCATACATTTTTCTCTTCTTAAATTTTCATCATCGTTTTTGTTTCTTGTTGTTCAATCATTTTCAAACATAAAATATAAGTTAAAATAACTGATTTAGATGTTATTTCTGATGCTTTGCTCCTCATGTTAGCATAGCAGCAAAAACTGGAAAAGTTGACAAGAAAAAGACCAAAGAAAAAACATAAGAAGAGTGAATAAAATAATAATTGATGCGATTAACATAAAATATTACATATTTTCTTATCAAGAGAGGATTGTGTTGAAAAAGTTTATTATCTGGTAATAAAGTCATAATATCTGATAAGTTATGTGGTGGAAAATGTTACCACCAACTAAAATCAGACGATGCAACATTTATGTTAATAACAAATTTATTGCTTATTTTTCGGTGCTAATCAGATACATGTGACCTGATTAAGTAGTTTTCATTTGAACTGAATGTTTCTCTGTCCTTGCAGCTGTTGGGCCTGCTGATCTCCATTCTGATGATCCATCAGATCAGGCGCCACGACGGCATGGGAGGGCCGTCCATCGCCATGAAGGGCTACTGAAGCAAAGCTGAACGTTAGGATCTGAAATGTAACCAGAGTCTGTTTTTATCATTAACACGGAGGGATTTAAATCGTCCTGGGAGGAGACAGCTTCTCCTCTTTCTGACTTTGTACCACTGATTCTTGTATAAACATTTATTTTTTTACATCTTCATGTTTTGTTGCTGAATTGTAATAATCTATGAAACGCAGAAAAAATCTGAATATTTCCCTCAACAGCAGCTGGGAGATGAAAAACATTTCCAGACATTAAATTCAACAATTATTTAGAAAAACGACAATCGTGGGATTAATTTTTTATACATTCTGGGGTCTGAAACTGGCAAACATCTCTTTATAAGTTGGCAAAACAATCACTAAAGCAGATTATATAAAATTTCCAGTAATTTTAATGGAATAATTGGGTTGAATTTTCAGAACAGAATGACTTTAAAAGTGCCAGTAACATTTTTTACATCTATTTTCGTATCATTTTGTTGGAAATAGTCTTTTTTTATTTTCTTACATCATTTTCCAAATATTTCTACAAAATCATCCACCCTTTTTGCAAAATTTGTATTTTTCTTTAATTTAAAACCAAAGAATCTAAATAAAGTGGTGGTTGTTTAAAAATGACAACAAATCTCCAGCAGTAAAAATGAAATATTATTATTTTTTAAACATTTGTGGCCTCTTTGGATTATTACTGCAGACCCGTAAGCTGGATGTTCACCTGATAAAATGAGACAAATCTGTTGTAATTAAATGTTTAAGCTTTAAAGTTTGAACTAATTATGTCAATAAATGTTATAAACTCCATTATAAAACTGTTGTTTAAATAAAAAAACAAAACATTTCCAGACATTTCCACTATATTCTGTAAAATTATTGCACTTTTTTTTAAAATAAAAGCAACATTTCCACAGATTTATTTGACATTGTGTTGAATCTAAATATTTATGACTTTCTAAATTTACTTTTGGTTTAATAAATGCATAAACGACACGACCAATGAAAGATATTTTCCGTACATAAAAGAACCACAGACAACGTATATGAATTTTATGCTTGTTTCTGTATTTATCATCAAAACTAATTTCACAGAGAACAAAAAAGCCATGGAAATAGAAATTATTTTCACAGGTGTCTATGAAAAATGCAATGAACATTCAAGTTAAAATCGGTAGGCCTAACAGCAGCCAGTCTGAGTGGAAAAATATTCTTATTTGCCATTTTCTAGTTGTTAAATATTCCACAAAATGACCAGATAAAAGATGAACAACATGCCAGTTTGATCTATTTGCATCAGCGCAGCTACTGTATGGCTAGCTCGCTGTTACTGTCTCTTACTCTGCAGTTGTGGAGTCACAATGTCTGGGATCATGAGCGCCCCCTGCCGTGAGGCAGGAGAACTGCCTGCCTCACCTTGAGTCTGTTCTCTGCCGTTTCTGATCGCTCCTCCGCAACGAAACACGTTACACACACAGTTAGTGACAATAAAAACACAGTGCATTAAATACATAAGCTAAATTATGGAAAATTTGTTCATACATTAAATGTTTTTAACCATTTCATTGCTGGCGTACAGACAGAAGGAGCATGATCTCATAGAATGGCAGCCGGTGCAGTTAGCGAGAGGTTGCGCAATCCCAGGTGAGGCTCAGCTTCCTGCTGCCTCACCGGCTTCACTTCCAAGTAAAGGTACTTTATAGTACAAACCTCAGGGTGAAAATATCTTTATAAATGATTTTATTATTTTTCCATGGCCGCACGTCACTGTAAATAAGTGATGAGTTATTTACTGTTATGGTCTGTAAGATACATTTATTCTCAGTACTAGATGTGGTCTCAGCAAACCCATGGCACTTCAACAATATTATTTTACCTTTTATCTGGAAATAGTGTCTGTTTATTCTTGCCATACAGTCTCTGTATTAATTATTGCTCTAAAGGTCTTGCCATACCAGTTTATTCCTCTGTATTTACTTTAGTTTCTTAGTTTATTCTTGCATTTTGTTCTTCATTCATTTCCATTTAGTTTCCTTTGATTAGTATTATCCTCTTTTTGGTTTATTGCTATGTCCACTTTAGTTTCTTTCCTGTTGCTACATTTATTTTATCATTTATTGACCATCATTAATCTTCACTCATCACCTGCTGCGCCGCCTAATCATCATATGTTTCACATCATGTGTTGATTTTTCACTGTTCAGCGTCGGATTTTCTGTTTTTATGCCATAATTCACATGTAGCTCGTCGCTCCGTTTCATGTTCCGCTTCTCCTGTTTCAGAGTTTAGCGCAATGTGCGCGTCGTTGTTGTTTTTTAACCCCTTAAGGTGCAGGGCGGTCGGGAAACGTATCGATGGGGAAAAGGCAGACTAACATAAACCTTTTAAAACAACGGAGACAATTTCGGTATTCTGATTGTAACCGGGTGGTTTTACTGGAAAACATAGTTTACATCCAGTGGTTGTAAATTCCCAGCCGTTTTGGGCCCTTGAACACAACCCCGTTCTGTCGGGCTCATTAGCGTATATAGGCACCGGGTGTGCCCGCCAATCTGAGTGTTTGTCGGGTCCGTTGTTTGCTTGGCTCTCGGTCAGATGAGCGCCGTGCTCGGATCGTGGACATTTGATCCTGGTAGGATAAATGGATTTTTGATGTCACTACCCTACCTGTCTATATTATTGTCAGCAGATACGTCATTGTTTTCTTTTGGTATTGCAGATTGCTGCTGTTGTCTATTATGCTCCCACAAATGGTGCAGAACCAGAACAGCATAGCTTATTTTTTATTTTATATTTTATTAGCTTATTGGGAACAGCCTTAGGGCTGGGTTGGGGCAATGTGGGGTTTGTTTTTCTTTTGTCTAACATTATTTTGTGTTTCTACTAATTTGGTTTGCATTTGTATTTGGTTCCAATTGCTTCTAGTCTTGTCCTGGGTTTGCTAGCTTTATTGAGTTTTAAATTGGAATAATAAAGCCTATTTTTAACATTGTAAAAGAATGTATAAATAAAATATATTTTGTGTACTATTTCTATTTCATCATTCTCAGCCAGACCTACCTGGGTATAATTAATTGGGAAACTCTAGACCACTTGATATTTCAGTGGTCTACCAGTTGGCTTTAGGGCCACGTCCTCAGTCACGATCCGGGTTCTTTCCCCCGTGTTGCATGATGATTGACATTTAAAAGTCCTGTGGTTCCGTTGTTCCATCACCCCCGTTTCATACCGGACCACTTACAGCTCCGGTGTTGACGCTATAAAATAAACGCTTCGTGGCATCACCATGGAGGGATTTCTTTATTTCAATGGGTTCATTTTTCAGAGGGACACACAGTGAGGGTATCCTGATTTTAGTGTTTACAACCGCAGTGAAGTTAGTTTCAAGTTGGATATTCGATATTCGAGCTCCGGGGAGTAAGCGGCGTTTAGCACAAGGTTGATCCGATTTATGAACGCTAATATCGGCCAGCGGTTCTCCACCGCTCCCCGCCGCAGCGCCCGAAGGTTCACTTAGGGACTATCAACAAATTACCGAACCAAATATTCCTGTCAAAGAAATGTTAATAAATGCCTTGAACTGTAACCAACTAACTAATTGTCAGTGCTAATTCATGCTTTTACATGAGCCAAAATAGGATCTATCAAATTTTAAAGTTATATACAACATTTTCAATAATTTTAATATTAAATAATATAATGTTTTCTTCAATAGCTTCCAGGTCATTTGACCTAATGACTCTAAATCACTTTGAAATAATTATACTAGTCTCTTTAGATGAGGCACAGACATTTGATTTCCATTTTAAATCATTTTCCATTTTTTAGCAATTTTTTTCATCAAAATTGAGTGTTTTTCCTCAATAGCTTCCAGGTCATGTGACCTAATGACTCAAAATCACTTTGAAATAATTATAATAGTCCCTATAGATGAGGCACAGACATTTGTTTTCCATTTTAAATCATTTTCAATTTTTAGCAATTTTTTTCGCCAAAATTGAGTGTTTTTCCTCAATAGCTTCCAGGTCATGTGACCTATTAACTAGAAATCACTTTGAAATAATTCTACTAGTCTCTATAGATGAGGCACAGACATTTGTTTTCCATTTTAAATCATTTGCCATTTTTTATGAATTTTTTTCACCAAAATTGAGTGTTTTTCTTCAATAGCTTCCAGGTCATGTGACCTATTAACTAAAAATCACTTTGAAATAATTCTACTAGTCTCTATAGATGAGGCACAGACATTTGATTTCCATTTTAAATCATTTTCAATTTTTAAATAATTTTTTTCACCAAAATTGAGTGTTTTTCTTCAATAGCTTCCAGGTCATGTGACCTATTGACTCAAAATCACTTTGAAATAATTCTACTAGTCCCTATAGATGAGGCACAGACATTTGATTTATGTTTTATGTTTTTATTTTATAATTTTTAGGAATCTTTTCCTTAAAGTTTAAGATTGTTGCTCAATAGCTTTCAGATAACATCATAAAATTACTTCAAATCAATTTGAAATGATTCCAGTACACTTTATACATCACACATAGCATCAATGCCACACAAACATATTACATTTTCATTTTCCACAGATATTTTCTAAACGTATTTCGAACAATAATGAACACAGTTTCTAGTTTTCAGATTAACTACACAATACACATTTCCAACTGCCTGTTTTTTTCTTTTGAAATTCTGTGCTCTTCATATTTATGCACAGGGCATGGTACCATCGGTCACAGTTGTCACACTGGATCTGTTCACAAATACAAGAAAATATACATGTTTAGCAGTATTGAACTTACTCATCTCCTGTCACACAGTTTGGTGTTTAATTGCTTGTCATTTATTATATAAAACATTTCATGGCTCCCAAGAGTTATTTCCTGTGTCTAATTCTGAAATTTACATTGACAACTCTTGATTTCTCACCCAGTCTGTCATTCCAGGGCCAGACCCCGGGGCTTTGTATGCAGCGCACATCGCACACCAACAGTGGTCATCAAATACTGTAATCAAGAAGAATATACAGCATATTCAAACTAGATTGATAGATCGATATATATATATATATATATATAACAAAATAGCTAATTATTTCAGAAAATTCATTTAAAATTATTAATACTTGGAGATTATATAAAATACATTTGTAAACTAAAGTAAATTTTCTAAATTATCAAAGTTGCATATCGTTTCGATATATTTTTCTGTTTGGATTGGCATTGTTGGTGGTTTATATTTTGTGAAATGTAATTTGCATTTTGTAATTTTTTAATTTTTTTATTGACCTCACGGGCTGCAGGAGCTAATGAGGGTGGACTCTATATAAGTTGACAGAGTCATTGAAACAGTGAATTAATTGAACTGTCAAGATGTGCTTGTCACAAAGAAATCAAAACTTAGTGTTCCCCAGCGAAAGCAGCGAGGTCTGTTTAGTTTTGTTATCTTTATTGTAAGTTCATGTTTTGTATTACAATGTTTGTATATGTTTTAGTTTTCACATTTATTGAGGTTATTGTGGTGACTTTGATGATGGTGGTTGATCTTAATAAAATAAAATAAAAAATCTTAAATTCACCAGTCGAGACTGGTTCAGTAATGTAAGAGCTGTGGAGATTCTACAATATATATGTGTGTATGTTTATGTATTGTAAGTCGAAATGCACATGGTATACCTGATGCATCAAGGATTTGAAGAGCGAGAGTTCTTCTTTCACTTTTCATTGCCTTTTTGGTTGTGTCAAAATCTACATCTGGCATCAGAGGGAAGGCTTCCATCAGTGCTTTTGCCATCTAAAGAAAAAAAAAAGTTTTTAAAGACTTTTTTTATGGCATTAAAATGCATCAGACTTAAAACATTCATGTGGACATATATAGTGTATACACACATAGTAAAACAGGTATGTTTGTTAGTACAGATACCTGTAGTGAAAAATATAAATGTTTCAACATTTAGAAGCTGCTGAAAGAACCGTAATTACAAATACTGTGTGGCATGTTGCACTGACCCCAGTTATGGGCTACTGTTGGGGGAGTCTGTATTCCTCCAAGTGAATACACACTCTTTCCACAATTACGAAAGCTCATTTTAACTAACCAGAGAGACTGTATTTGATGATAGACAACTTTTCTCTATAATAATTACACAGTATCCACACTTGTATAACAAAAAACATGAACACATTAATTTACTTTGACTATAATAACTCCACAGCTGCTTCCGTCTTGTTGAATAGGGTGGTGCATTGTCCCCCCTTTCCATTGGATCCCAACCCAATCTGTTTTTCCATGGCATGTCCTTCTCATTTTTAAGTATTCTCTGGATAACAAACAAAATGATTTGTATAAGAGCAATTGTATTCAGTAATTCCACTCATAAAACAACTCACGCTTTCCTCTTATCAGTTTCTGTTAAAAACAACAATGTTAATTTTATTGAAATTAATATTTACATAAATATTTAAATTAATAGAAATATTTTTTACGTAATATATTTTGAGAAAATATTATGGATAATGTATTTCAATAATATATTCAGAAATCTGAATGTCACATATATTCAGATTTTTAACTCAATCTCTATGTGGTCACTTTGCAAATTTATTAATTATAAATACATTTGTAAAATTTATTAGAGCTTTATTTACTGTATTCTTTTAGCTGCCTTTTGGGAGTCCACGAGCTCAGATGATACTTGTGCAGGATCTATTAGGAATACAGTTCTGGCTTCTGCATTGATGTACTAAAACAGATCAACAAAGGAAAGGGGCATAACAAAGAAAAATTTCATTAAAACTAATGTGAATATGTCATGCTCTATCAAACCATAAAATGAAAAAATATTTATTATAGATGAAAAATCACAAACCAGCAACTTCCAGTGATTGTTGTTCACAAGGACAAATGACAGAACTGCTTCATAGTTGTCAAAGTTTACCTGAAATGGCATTAAAATTTTTCAAAAATCAAATGTTAACATAAAGACAAACTTTAAGCACATGTCTCGCAATTAATCTTTCCCCACATGTCAGCATTTACTTTTACTGACAATCAGTGTTGTGGTACTCGAAGTTGGTCTTGGTCTTAAGACCGGTCTTAAGACCA